>NC_063282.1:2977333-3279500 GCF_910591885.1 Bombus terrestris | reverse complement strand
GTCTAATTGCAACTGCTCTACTTCATACATGCGGACATTTTGCGGTACTTAGAAAAAATGTAAAACAACTCGATTCATACATCTATCGTGTATGTATTGTATTCTACTATATATATGTATATAATTGTAATATTATTTATTTTAAAATTATCCAATTATTGCAGATAACTAGTTTAAAGACTAATTCAAAACACATAAATGCAAATTTATACGAAATCAAAATTCAAATAATACATGTAATCAAACATCATCAAGTAGTGCTTTGGTAAATAGATTTCATGTGCTTCCAAAAATTTTATTATTTCTTATTCACTTTAATATAATTCAGGTTTTGCGACAATATGGAAAAAAATTTCCATCTAATACTCTTTTTACAAGCAATGATTAGTAGTCTCCTAATTTGTTTCGTCGGATTTCAGGTTTCTGCAGTACGCATATTTATAGATTTAAAAATTGTAATAAATCATAAGCAACTTATTATATGCTATTTAATACATATTTTTGCATTACAGACGTTAATGGAACAGTCTAAAATGATTAAGTTTGCTTCTCATTTAATCGTGGCATTTTTTCAATTATTACTTTTCTGTTTTCCTGGAGACATGTTAATACGAGAGGTGGATGATATTATATAATTACATATGTATAAGAATAGATGTACTTAATTTTAAATGTAAAAGAGTTTCAGTATAAGCACAGCTGTATATTCCATACAATGGTCTCAATTAGCAACTTTTGTTAAAAATGAACTGTGTATGATCATTGCGCGTTCTCAAAGACCTAGTTATATTACAGCAGGAAAATTATACATAATGCATTTGGAAAATTTTACAGCGGTAAAAGTTTCATCACATATTTATCTAAAAAAATATGTAAAATTTTCGTTAGCATAATATTACCGAGATAATAACAATTATTTGACAATTTACATATATTTACAGATACTCAGTACTGCATTTTCATATTTTATGATGCTTCAGAGCTTCAATTCAGAATCTTAGTCTAGGAACTGGTTTGTATAGTTTTAATTTACTAATAATCAGTTGATGTATAAACATTAAATTACTAGATACTTAATAAATCGTATTCTTTACATGTATGCGCCCCATCCAAAGTACATTTGACAAAGATTATCTACATTAGTTGCTTCTAAAATCAACTGATTAGTTTGTCCCTCAACACTAAGATTTAAAGCAATATTCTCTAATTTTTTTCCATGATATCGAATTAAACCTTTGAGTCGTTGTTCTATATTCTTTATGTGTTCCACAGCCTAAAATTTCAATTTTGTATTTTATGTTCCATTTATATTAATAATTTATTACATTATTAATATATTATATTATGGCTTACTTTTTCATTTGTTTTCTCACCACCTTCACTAATATGATTCTTATTCCAGCTTACAAGTGGATCATATACAAACGGTGTTAATACACTTAATAATGTGCTACTTTGTTGTCGGAGAACTCTCATAGTTATTTCACAAGCGCGCCTAAACGGTCCCTCAATTTTTAATGGTCCCATAGCATCTACCATATTATGCGTTAAACGAAATGGTACACGTTCTGGCCATTCAAACAATTCTCCCTGATAATTGAAATATTTTTAAATTATTATAATACTTATTGTATATAAACTACTTAGTCATGTTTTGCCTTACTAGATATTAAAACAAAGAATAAATGTGAAGCATTTAAATTGTATTGAGGTTTTAATTTATGAATAAATCTCTTACATACCCTATTAAACAAACAATTAAAATCTACATGTACACAATCTCCACATTTAGAATCAAATAATATATTTTCTCCATGACGATCTCCAAGGCCAAGAATATATCCTACCATAGACATTACTGCTGTAGTTCTAATATAGGCAGTACGTGCTTCATACCTATTATACATATATGTTTATTATTTTTTTACGTTTAAATAATATATGTTTACTTTATCTACAGAAATAATTGTGAAACGCACCACCCATATGGATCAGGGAATGTAAGACGAAACCAATCTCCGAGTACTGATGGATGACGCGGAAGAAGTTGTTGTAGAAACACCTTCTTTTTCTTCTCCAATGGATCTTTTAACGCTACAATGTAATGATCAAGTAAGAATTTTCGTACTTATCAACAATTTTTTTTACAATATAGTATTTCTACTTACAGCATAATATGCTTCTAAGTTCTCTATTCGAAATTGCAATACCTCTTTCTTTATACAAACTTATAATAATGGGTCTAAACCCAACTAAATTCGGTACCCATTCTACTAAACCGCATTCTTCATTCAGAGGTACAACGCTCTGTAATTTAAACTTACAATTAATTTAAACTTTGTAATTAAAATTTAAGTTTCTAACAGTACATTTAAAGTTATTATGTATTTACATATGTCCGTATATACAATCTTCTTTGTCGAGATTCTGGATCATTTTGAAGATATTTATTTACAATATCGTTGAATTCCATTAATCTGAAGTCTCTTCGTAAATCATCTTTTGGCTTACACATAAATAGATAATCTTTACCATCTGACCCTTTTAATGTAATACGCCGCGGTCTTTGAAGAGATGGCATAACAGCTACATTATCTTCTATTCCGGATATATGAATCCAATTTCTAAAATTTACAAAAGATTATAAACTTTTTATGATATACAGTGGTATAAGAAGAATGTCATACATACGAAGAAAATGCATTATAATTTTCTAACGACATGCCCTTAGACGGCAGATGCAGTTGCCTAAATTTGGTCGTTGGTATCATTATTGGACTAAATTCCTTGCTTGAAAGTAAACGGGGAAGATTCCGTGACAAGAGATTTACCGTAGTATTCATAACACCCTATTAAAGAATCATAAATGTATAAAAGTTTATATAAATTAGTATTTTAACTTACTTCTGGTATTGCTTTATTTGATAATTCAATTAATCGTTCCCATAATTTATGAAAATCTGTAATAAGTTTGGTCATTTCTGGCGTTTTAAGTTTAGGATGACTAAGAATTTCTTGGCAACGTCTTTGCCGTGCAGGATATGAAGACTGTAAAGAATATTCTATTAAAATTTTCTTTAATTATTAATAGGTAAAAAACTTACATTAATAACTGATGCCATCATCCATAAACTATGTTGGGGATAAGCATGAATTAGTTTTACTAATATGGTACAGATAGTCTTTTGCACCTCAAGAGAAGGATGACATATTCGTGATACAAGTTGGCTAAATGCAGTTAGCCACATGAATATTGGTAGTCTTTCATGATACACTTCTATATCATAGGGAAGAAATCATCATTTAGTTTTATTTTAATTCAATAGTTGAAATTATTACACTCACCCATAATTTTTGACATTTTTAATAATGCGTCTCGTCGAAATTTTTCTTGTTCCCCATCATTAAGACTGTCAGATCGTGATGTTGCACGCGAAGCGAAATCCAACCATATAGTCAACATTCTCGGCATAGACTGATGAATGTACTTGCAACCATATTGAAGTGACTTCCCATAGTAATTCATGGTATGCACTTGCAAATCTCTAAACATATTGTTCATTACCTTACCCATTAGAAATAGTGTATTGTTTTGTACTTACCGTCCCCTTGAATCTTTCTCTTCATCAGACATTCTATCTATAACAGACTCATAGTACTGTGCACAAAACAGTAAACTTTTTTCCCATTCTCTCCAAACTTCAATAGCTTCTTTGTAATTTATAATATTAGCATCAGTATCTACATTAACTGTTTCATCATTATATTTCGCATATAAAAGTTTTGCCTACACAATAAATGAATATTGGTATTATTGGTTAAAAGTGGGATTTCCTATGTGCATACAACGCGTGCGGTTGCTTCATAATCCTAAACGCGAATCACACGATATCGCTATAAACACGAAAGCATGCTTCTTTATTGAGAGTTTAAGATTACGTCTTCAGATATAGATGCGTGCGTTGATTGGATGCACATAGGAAATTTTGTATAAACAAACCTTTGCACATTGTTTCCTTTCTTCTAAAGATTCTCCTGCTGGCAAATTTTTGTAGTGCACAGCTGGACGAAAACAACTGGAGAAACAACGCTTTAGAGTTATAAAAGCGTCTTCTTGACAGCCCTTTTGCCAATATAATTGTGCTTGTTCTATATAAAGTTGTTGTGGAGGACAAGAATCACTAGCAGACAAAATATACATATATGCTTGTTGATGTAATCCACTCCTGAAAGAAATGAGTAACAAAGCAAGATGATAAATATTATATATGTAGTTATAAATAATGACACTTACTTTCTTGCAATCTTTGCACTCTTAAGCCAAATCTTGCCAATTTCTTGTTTTAATACAGAATTTTCTTTGTTTTCAACTTCTCTCTGTAATTGAAGTGCCAAATCTAGTGTAGCTCTACGCATACTCAACACAAATTCTACTCCTCGTGAAGCGCGGACAAGTTGACCACGTTTTTCCCATTCTTCGAATATCATTGGTAATTTTCCTATATCAGTCAGCATAGTAGCAACTGCTTTATCAAATTCATTTAATATATGTAACCTATCCATCATAATAAGTACAGTAAAAAATAATTAGTTCAGTAAGACAATAAGATACAATAAACCGTTTTTTAGCATGAGATATAGTTTTAAATATTAATCTTACTTCATAATGTAAGAATAGCTTTGTTGATAAGCCCCTGGCCGTGACGCATCTTCTAACAATGATACCAGATTTTTTTTTAAGGATGATAAATCTGGTTTAATACCTTTCTTAAGATCCTCAAGTAATACATGTTTTATATTTTTTTGGGAAGTGTCATCAAATCTTATGAAATGAGCTAGTCTCCAAAACGGCTCGTGTTCAATCATTAATGGCTCTAACTCTGATCTGCTACTTAAGACTCCTTCAGTGATATGTTTTGCTGTAAAAGGTTGATCGAGACCAAGATAACACTGGATCATTCCTTGTAAATATGTATACTTCAAAGTTTTTTTCTGTGCCAATCTCTCATAACAGGTAGCAGCATCCTATATATTTCATGAACATTTCGAATATATGAATATATACTGATATTTAAATAAATAAATTTTATTATACCTGAAGTTGCCCATTGACTTCATGAGCTAAAACTAGTTGTTGAACTGTAGGAGTATGGTCCTGTGTAGCTAATATGCCAGATATACCATCTGGTTCATCCAGTTGTGCATATATTTTCTACATATACACAAAAAAGAAGATATAGCTAATAAACGGACTATTTTTAACCCTATATTGATACTTACAGCAAGTAATCCACCCTCCAATGCTTCTGATAATCCTTTATTAGAAGAAGCCATGTGTTGTTCTAAATACATTAGTGCTCTATGATATTCTTGAAATTGATAACATCCTTCCGCCACTACTAATGCATTTAATGTTTCACAAAAGTCTAGATTCAACATTAAAATACATATTCATTAATAATTATTATATTTTATTGTTAACAATTTAAATATAAAGAACTCACTCTTTAAAGCTTCATATTTGTGATTTCGAACCAATCGTTGTTCCCAAAGCCATCTTTGCAAATGATCTAATACTGAAAATATGATCTATTCGAAAATTATAAAAAAGATTGTTAATTGAGTAGTAAAAATATCATTTTTTATATACATACCTGTGCACAACGTGTACGCCTAGTTTCTTCGGAAATTCTGGCATCATCTGCTTTTATTCTATGTCCATGTCTAAGGGGTCTATGACATGATAGTTCAGAATCAAGTGTAGGTTTTTTTCTAACATCGATAATTGTTAATATTTCCTCTCGTATTTTTGCGTGCTCTTGTGTAGTACTATTTGTTATTATATACGCTGATGAGTAAAATATAATGTATGTTTAGATTATAGTTAATAACTCATACTGCGAAAATAATATTAACAAAAATGCTTACCAACAACATGGGGCAAACAAAATGTTAATATTTTTATATCACGCTTGAGTGCTAATTTACATGCACGTAATACATTATTAAGAGATTCATCATGGATATTACTAAACATATTACAAAACCAATTATATGCCCAGTTTTCTACAGAGGAACCGGCTTCAGAACTATTTGAAAAAGAAGTTAATTGAATATAATGAATAATAATTCAATATTATAGCCCTTTTTTATTAAATATTTACCCATAAATAGGATGAGGAAACGTTTTGTCATCACTGATAGTTGCAATCTTGTAATGTGAAGTTAAAAATGGGGTAATGATCTGTTTCATAGTCACTGGTAAACTATTCCATAGTTTGCTGTTTTTCCCTTGGGGCGAAATATCATATGTTCTTAAAATTTCCTAAAATTATTTACATTTGTAAAATACAAATGTATCTGTCATAGAGAAGATCATAAGATAATGTATTACTTACTTGAATAGCAAGTGAGAAACAATCCATACTCTGACTACTTTTCTGCATTTGAAACGCCCGAACATGCTCAAAAAGTATAGCACAAGCAAATTCTTCATTCATATCAGAAATAAATTTACTGTCAACTAAAATGTAAAAGAAATTGATATAAAAACTAAATAAATAACAAATTAATGTACAATATACCTCTAGAAATAATTCTACGAGGGAGAAGACTTGGTTCAATAGCTCCTAATTCTCCTAAACATTCGCCATATAATAGACGGATAGATTCATCTTTATGTTGACATCCGATTAATAATGTATATAATAACTAAAAAGTTATTTATATTATAATAATTACTATATATCATTAACATATCTTTTATTTTAAGTAATAAACTCACATCAACAATCAATGGATGGATATTTGTTTCACTCAAAATCATTTCATTCAGTTGACTACGATTTTCAGCTAAAAATTTTTGTAAATACATCAAAGCTCTGATTATTACTTCGTCCGTTTCATGCGTAATTCGTTTAAGCCATAATTTTAAATTCTCTTCAAATCCTTTAGGCCTAAAATTTATACAAACGTTAATATAGTGAACTATTTAAGTATTTAATATTTGGAAAAAAAAAATATATTTTATATACCTAGTTTGTAAAATTCGTGCTTTAATTATGCTTGAAATTTCAACAGGTACTTCAATATCATCTATAAAAAACAATTCTGCAATATGTTCTGGGCATTCTTCATTACATTTAGTAAGCAGGAACATTAGCATTGTAATTATTTTTTCTCGATACATATTTAATAACGATATTAATGAAACATATATCGTCGGTAACAATGGACCAAGTTCTTTAATAGCTATACTGAAAAATTAATACACAATTCATTATTCGTTATTTGCAAACATAATGATTTTTATTACATACTTATGAATAAATGCATTCCATGCATCACAAACAAGAGGTCTAAATCCTGGTCTTTTAAATCCTAGTGAAGTTCGTAGTGTCGCCAAAATCTTATACCTCAGCGGTGTCAAATATTGTGCACCCATATACTCCATTAGTGCAGCTAATGAAGCAAGTGCTGACTGCTGTGTATGTTCGTCCGATTTTAATCCAAGCTTTATATCAAAATTAACTAATATGCCATGTAAACGTAAATTCAAATAAGATTCCTGTAAATATTACACATGTATATTTGACTCTTTCTTGTAAAAAACAATTAAAGATATGAACTTACAATTCCTTTATGTGTAACGTAATTTTTATCTGCATTACTATCGTAATCAGATATAATTTTTAATAATCCAACTATTTTCTTAGGAGACTCATGAAAGTTTAATATTAGTTCTTCAAATATGCCCTATTAATCACATTTATTGAAGTTATTAAAATTGAGTATTAATAATGTAGTCCAATTTGTGTATTATTTACATTACCATAAATGACTGTCTTGTTAAAAGTGATAAATTTGTCTGCGTAATTTTCGAAACTAATTTTAAACATTCCGTAGCAGTAGCAAGAGGCATATTCAGAAATGCATAACTGCAAATATACTAAACAAATATTTAAATTAAAGTGATAATTAACAACAACAAAATAAATACATTTCCTTATTAATATACATACAGGAAAATATTCTTTTAACATTTGTTTCTCATCCATACTGGTTAATTCAGCTATGTCATGCAAAAGAGTTCTTGCATTCGGCACATCAATAATAAAAGGAAGTAAAAAACAAACTGCATAATGTCCATCTTTGCATAGTAACTGACGTGATCCTTCGTATCCAATACACTTTGCAACACGATGTACAGATGTAGCCATATTGTAAGAATAATGTATAAAGTTATGAACTGCACATTGTATTATGAGCTAAAATAGAAAAATATACTATTGTCTGATAAAATGTAATTTTATACCTCTAATTTTAGAAAAATTTATATACCTTGAGAAAATCTTTTTTATATCTAATGTATAACACTTTTGGAGAAATGTTTAAGAATTTAGCAATATCATGATATGCAGTAGTTGCAAAAGCTACTGCTGCTGAAGATGATGTTGAGTGTAATATAGTAATTAAAAATATATTCAAAATTTGCCTTTCAATTATAAATAATGGAACACTAAAATTGAAAATGGTTAGGAAATTATATGTATTAAACAAAATAGATATTTTTAAATATTTACTATACCATCCACAATTTCTTGCAGTAATAAGTAAAGTATCATGCAACGCATGGTTTGCATCTGTTAAAGCTTTCATAAGCGCTCGTACTATGGTATTTATAAGTGATCCAACAAATTCGTCTAAACAAACAGGTACATCATCTTCAATAGTCATAGTAAATTTTGACACGATGCCTATTTTATTCAGTAATAGTCTTTTTATTGCTGTAGTAATATTGAAACGGATTGCAGGATTTTCATCTTCTATATATAAAAACCACATTTTTGCTACTTTGTTATTGTTAAAGGACATAACGTGATTTGAAAAAGAAAGAATATTTTCAGAGATTTTCAAACGTACTGAAACAAAATTTGAAGATAATAAACTAAAATATGGATGGAGAAGATGATCGTATTCTTCCAAGATATAAGCATTAGAATTTATATTGTTTTCAGATATATCATTACAATATTTGCACTTTAATATCCATGTTGTATTATCAGATCCTCTGTGAACAAAAATATTTTATCAAACATTTCATTGATTAATGAATAAATTATATAATAACAAATTACCTTTCGAAACTTCCACATTTTGACAAATAACAGCATATTTTACTCAATACAATTACAAGCATTTCATGAACTTTCTGTTCTTTTGAATGTAATGCAGGTTGAAGAACATATCTTGAAATACTTCCTAATTGTACTCCTTCACTCTTTAAAAGTAGTACACTATTCCTATCAATATTTACATGGTTTAACATATCTATTTCATTACTTTTATAATTTCAGACATAAATTACTTACAATACTGCTCCTGCTGCTATCTCAGTTTGGTGACCTACTATACATGTATTTAATAGCTTTAATCGTTCCATTCCAGTACCATGTTCACATAAAGCTTCGAGACATTTTAACATTGTATCAGTATCAAGAGATTTAGCAATTTCTTTTGCATGATTATTGAGTATATCCACAGGAATTTCAATATTTTGTATAAATGGTAATGTTAGTATTTTCTGAATTAAATCTTTATCTGATTCATTATGTGCTATCATATATATTAGACATTCAAAAATAATATCTTTTTGCTGATATAGCCCAGAATTTAGATTTTTTAATAGTACCTTCAAAACATAATCTAACTCATGTGTATACAAATTTGTTGTTAACTGTAGTTCTTTCAACCATGATTGTAAAATATGTGAGGCTTTTAAGATATACATGGTTGTTTTAAACCTTTCCTTTTGTGTTGCAGTTATTAACTCTTTTTTTAATAAATTCCATGATTTACATATATTATTCACTGAAGCATTTGCACTAACTGTGTGTTTGATATCAATAAGTACACAGTGAATAAAAATTATAATAAAATCCTAAAATGATTTTTTTGCATTAAAATACTATAATAGTTTATGCATTGAATATACCATCACATAATTTTTATTGTTACAAACCGGACAATATTCAAAATATGAAATAAATTTTTCTGTTTCGGAAAGACTACAAATCCTTGGTCTCATGATAAAATATTGCTGAATCTTGCTACACGCTACTTTTTGTATTTCTTCTACAGCATTAAGATTAGTATCTTGACCTAAACATGAATTTTTAATTTATACCATATTACAAAGAGAGAGCCAAAAATATTTATACATAATTAACTCACATTTTATTTCATTAACTGTAAAATCAATGATTTGAAAGCACAGTTCAATGCTGTTTGAAGATACTGATAAAGACCGAATAAGTTCAATAGATGCCCATAAAAATTTATTCAATTGATTCTCTGATACTTCATATAAGTTTAACCACGTAGGAAGTAACTTAATAATCTCAATAACATAGAGTATCAAATTTTCATGTTCCTTAAAATGTTTAACTCCAAATTATTGATATATATATATATCTTAACTTACTATACAATATACTTGCCTGTTTACTAAGTAATGAAAATTTCATTAATTTTATACAAAGATTTAATGCTATAAATTTTACATTTGGAACAGATATCATCATTATATTTAATACTTTTTCAGAGAGTATTTTGTGATTCCAAACAGAAACCCCTGTCCTTTCTATAATCTGAAAAAATATAACAATCTTTATAACAATATAAAATACATTAATAAAAATTAAATAAAAATGTGTTACTTTAATTATAGATGTTTGCATTTGTGGTATATCACAGTATTTTATTGTAACAGGAAATGCTTGCAAATCCAAATTTTTTATAATATCTTTTTCTGTATGAAATTTGTTCAATACAATTGTATCTTCTTCTCTACTGATTTTGTAAAATTCTGATATTTCTAAAATTAATGATATTATTAGGTGTTGCATATATGATACCATTTTTAATATATACCTTGAAGAATGTTTATATATTCATTACTAATAGTTTCAAACATTGTAATATGATGTCTAGATAATATTCTAAGCATACAAGCTTGTATCTCTATGCTGTTGCTAAGAACTTCATTACTTAAAGGATTTCCAACTAGGTGAAACATAACACCAAACAACCAGGTGGTAAATGCTATAATTAAAGATATATTACTTCACTGAATTTTGTCAATGTATCCTCATTATTATTTATTAGTCATAATTGTTATACCAGTATATTGACATTTTAGCGTTTCATTTTGCATTCCATTGCTGAAAGGTGGAATTAAAACTGTTGTCAGAGTAGCTGAACTTTTAATTATTGACTCCAATAAAGAACAAAGCATTTGTTTGGCAGTTGCATTTTTTAAATCAGAAAATATTGCAATTATAGGACTATTAATGAATTTCCATACCGAATCTGCCACTGTCACATTACTAGAAAAATCATTTTCTCATTATTATCTAAAATAAAAAATGTTATATATTTTAAAAATGTTAACACAATACTTTACCTGGTACTAGTTTGAAGAATAATTGAGTTATCATGTACTTCCATATTATTAATCCACGTTATTAATTTTCTTAGATTGTACGCAATGTATAAAAGTAAGTATTACATTATAACAAAATCAAATTATTATCAAACATTGCGTTAACCGGTAGACATTGCTCAAAACTGGTAAATATGTTCGTTTATTAAAGGCACGTTTTCAAGTAAAAATTTGGTGTTTTGATTCAGCGGTAAAATTAGACTTTTGAATTAGTATCGTTCGAATCGTTTTCATAAAAATTTGGCTTTAGTGTTTATGCCAACCAAGTTTTAGGATTATGTGTTTTCATCAATATTCTGTTTTTGTCATAAAATATTAATTCCCTCTTAAAAAAATATATACAACAGAGTAATACCGATCCGAATTTATTATAGTGCTTTCTTCATGCTTCATTGTTATAAACATACTAATATTTGCATCGTTTAACCTAATAAACTATTATTACACACATTCTTTCGTTACGTCCTTTAAAAATATATTAATTATAGTAAGTATAATATCTCATAATCATTAAATTTATGTCTTCTATAAAATAATAGTATATTTCATGTAACTTGACAGGTGTTAATAAAAGTATAATTTTAAGTTTAATAAAATCAGTCATGTGTTTTGTTTAAAATAAATAACATATTAAAACGAAGTGAAAACATTTATTATTAAAAAATGAGTGAAAGTGCACTAATTAATGATGTGCCTGAAAGTAATGGTGGATCAGAGCAACCTGTTTACAATGGAGAAACTGAGGAACATACAAGTATATTTAGACTGATAAGCTATTCATTTAAAATAAAAGAATATTTCTTTATATTATTATTTAATTGTAACAATTTATTTGTTAGACAAATCACCTGGATGCGGAGAAGATAAAACACCTGATTCGATATGTGATAATGGAGTTAAAAAAAATAATACAGCCTCTGCTGTTGCAAGTAATACTATCAATACAACTAATAGAGCTAAAAAGAGGAAGAAAGTTCCAAGAGATGCCACTGCCCCTAAGCAACCTTTAACTGGTTATTTCAGGTGTAATTCTTTTGAGTATTCTTTCAGTGTTCTTTTAGTGTTCTTTCAGTATTCAAAAATGTACAATAAAAATGAGAAATATATTTAATTATAACAGATTTTTAAATGATCGACGAGAGAAAGTAAGGACTGAAAACCCTACTCTATCATTTGCTGAAATCACAAAACTCCTTGCTTCAGAATGGAGTACTCTACCTGCTGATCAAAAACAGCAATATTTAGATGCAGCAGAGCAGGATAAAGAACGATATAATCGTGAATTTAGTGATTATAAACAGACAGAAGCATACCGATTATTCAGCGAAAAACAATCTTCAGAAAAACAACAAGAAAATAAAAAGGAAAGAAATGGAACTGATATAAATTCAGAGCAAAATGTATGATATTTTTGTCTCAATTATCAACTGTCTCAATTTACCACATCAATTTTAACATTTAATCTTTTATTAGGATATTCAACAGGATAAAGATAATGACTTCACAGGTTTTGATATACCTATTTTTACAGAGGAATTTTTGGATCATAATAAAGGTACATGATAAATATTTTGATATTTACTCTTCATATACAAAATAATTAACTTAAAATCATCATAGATGTTTTAGAAGTATTATAAATAAATAGTAATTTTATTTACATAACTTTTATATGTGTAGCATGTGAAGCTGAATTAAGACAATTAAGGAAAGCTACATCAGATTATGAAGCTCAGAATGCGGTGCTGCAACGACATGTAGACAGTTTGTATGCAGCTGTAAATCGTTTAGAATCTGAAACAAACCAACAACACACGACTAATCAAGCTTTACAGCGTCATTTGGATTCTCTTCGTTCACAATTAGCAAGTTGTTTTGCTTCAGTACCTCTACCAGGTTGAATTTGTATAATAATCTTCTCTACAGGATTTATTTTCCCATACATCTATTACTGTGTATTTTTTACTATTAGGTACGAACGAAGGGGCAACATTACAAAATATTGATAATTACGTTGAAAGACTTGAATCGTTACTGACTGGCAATGTCGAACAATCTTTGCGAAATGCTGTGCGTAACGCTGTATCTCGCCTTGAATTAATTGGATGACGATCGCCTCCCGGTAGTACAACTACTACATCAATAAAACACCATCGTTCAAGGCATTCGCATCGAAAATAAAAAAAGTGATTGTGTTCTTTTCTACATACTTCGTAAAATATAATTTCCTTTTTTAATTGCGTATACTCTATATTATTCATCTATATTATACATCTTGCGTATAGTTTAATAATAACGGTATATCCTTATATAACAATAATTTTCTTTCCAATATGATTTTAAAATTATGCCTTATTTTTTAAATAAATATAATTTATAAGGTATAATTGCATAGAGTTATGTATACAGATGCAATTATTCGTTTGTGTAATTTACATGTACCTAATCAATTCGTAGCATAATAAGAAAGTATCATTATGATACTCTCAGACATTTATTAATAAATTTTTTAAACTTATTAGTGATTTGTCATATTGCTTTTCATAAGATTTCGAAGCTGATTCCAGCAGTATCTGAAAGTGAATCAAAATTCGTGTATAGTTTGCATAATCAATTATTTTTCATGGTTTTCTTACCTAAAAGATGCCGCATTTGGGCGTCGATGGATTTCCAAATCATTTAAAGTATATTCAAGTTCTGGTGATAAAAATTGTACCATTTCAGTCGATATTGGTAAAATCGAACGTAAAAGTTCGAAAGTATTATGCTGATTTATTATTAGTGACTTTTTAACAGAACTAGACATTATATTATAGAACTTATCCCTGGAATTTTTAATTCTATAAATTATTGTTTAGAAGCAAATATTAAATTAGTGAAAAACAATACTTACTGTAAAGAATTATTCTCTTTGTAATATCTATTTCTAATAATATTATTTATAAAGTCAATAGTCTGTTGTTTATGTGGATGATGGTCATGAACTTTTACATAGCATCCAATAATATATGATGTACAAATTACAATAATGGATTCTACTATATGACATGCATAATTTATTTCATCTTTAAGCAGATTTTGTAAAAGTATCATTACCTGTATTAAAGATAATAAATGGTAATGGGTCTATAATTATATAAAAGATAAAATAATATATATAAATAATAATACATACTAAATAAAAATGTTTATGCATCATATTGTCATTCGAAACATTAAAAAAATTCGTCATCAAAATCTCAAATATCAAGCGTATATAATCTGCCTTTGCATCTTTAAAGCATTTTAGTAATGAATCAGATACTTTAAAAGTATTTGCATTAGTAGTTGGTGTTATTAAAAATGGCATGTACTGATCAAAAAGATCTCGTATTAATACTTGAAGTGATATATCACTTTTAACATTAAGGGTTTCCATACCCAAAAGTATCATAGAAAACGTCTTCTTTCCCAAATTCTTTAAAAAATTATGTTCCACTGACAATATAGTTTTATTTAGTAATGTTCTGAATATGTTATTTGGTTGATTCTAAAAAGCAATTTAAGTTACTATAATGCACACATTCATTAATTACATAGAATAACTGCATATATTTACTTTAGAATATAACATAATGGAAGTACAGAGAATTAGTGTTCCAATGCACCTATATATCCATAAAGCCAATTCTGAATCTTTAGTTTCCTCCATAATAGGTAAAAGAATCCATTTTTCTAAATGATTGAAATACAATCTCCATTTTATATCGTACTGAATTCGTTCCTGTTCAGTCTAAAAAACATTAGTAATGAGCATCTCGAATTGCATTCTAATATATATATATATATGAATAATTGTATAAACATATTACTTTCAAAGTGCTTCTTTTCTTCATTGAATGCATTATAAACATTAAAATAGATTCATCGTTATTTTGAAATTCTTGAATATCATTAGATGTTTCAAAAATCTTTTGTATGTCTTCCAATTGTAATATATAATTTTGTAAAACTTTTATTTCATTCCTGTTTGTATCATGACCAATGATGGAACATTTTATCCATGCCTAAAATTCGAATATAATGCAAAAATTGTATTACTCAAATAATTTATTATTTAATAATCTTATTCACTAACTTGTATAATTATTGTATCAAAATTTTTTATTTCTTTCTTCAGATCTTGAATTGCTTGGTCTTGTTTAAGTATTAATGTCAAATAATGTCTTGTAATTCTAAAATGAGATTTTTATATAATATATTTTGATTATAATATAAATGTTCAATTCTATTACCTTATGTCTTTAACAATTACTGATGATGCAAAGTGCTGAAATAAAGTTGTAGCTGAATGCTTATACTTTTTTGCTGTTGCTGGATTTTTCAATGCTTCTAAAGTAAATAAAACAGCAAGTTTTGAAATATCTTCAAAGTGTACATTAGTAAGAGCAGGATCAAATACAAGTTGTCTAACTCTACTTGCAACATAACACCATAAAGCGTCCAGCATCTGTTCTACATCACCTACATATAAATGAATTAAAAAACAGATAACAAATTACAATTTTTATATGATGAAAAAATAGCGAACCTGTATTAGAAGTTTTAGCGAGGTAAATGCAGCTTTCGAAAACGTTAATTAACACTTTCATTAACGTTCCTACCATTTTATTTGAACATTCTAATAAATACCGATCTATCCATCCACTAAATAATAAATATTTTCCTAATCCAATGTTGGTGGATGACAAAATCGTACTAAATACATCAATGAAATTATTCATCATTATACGAGATATATCATCTTTGCGACAGCATATAATATTCACCTAAAAATTCAATTAAAATAACACAAAATACTAAGTCTACTGAGACGAAGTTATTATACTGTACCGTATTTATATATAAAGATGCTATATTTGCCAAGTTCAGTTTAAGATCATTATATAAAAGAAGAACAGCCAGTTTTCCTTTCCAAATTAAATTATGTTTTTTACCATTCTCATTATTATATTCTTTTGATAACGGTAAAAGATCTAACATTACTGAACACTGTAAAAAGTTAACTATAAATCTTTTGTCTATTTTCACGTACATAACTTTTGGAAGAGGATGACAATAATTGTATTCGAAACTTACAACATTTGTAGTATCAGCAGTAACAGCTAATGTTAAGAATAATGAAAGAAAATTATATAAGCCAGTTGTTGAAAATTCTTCAACTTTACCCTTGGAAAATTTAGAATAAATGCGACCTTTAATTTGATTCCAATGTTTTGTATCATTGTTATTATAATTTATACGTAAAAAGGATCCTACAACATGTAATTACGATAAAATTAATATATTTATTAATTCAATTAACTGATATAGAAACAAGACTTACCAAGTAAACGTAAGAACATTCCATAACTTGATTCCTTAATACATTCTATGTTACTAATTCTATCTTTTACTTGTTTGAGAAGATCCATAGTAGTTTTCCTAACAAAGAATTCTTTAAATTTGTGATAAAAAAATTATAAATACATAAAGTATTTACATACTTTTCAACCGACAATGTCCAAGGACCAGATACTTGTAACAGAAATGGTTCGTCTAATCTTTTATGAAAGCAATCCCAAAGAAGAGAAATAATTGAAACTTGAGGGTGCCACCAATTAGTAACTATATTATTTAATAAAGGTATCATAATGCATAACTCTTCATCAATTTCATCTCGTTCACCATCTTTTCCACCTTTAGAAATATATGTTTTCAAAATTCTTTCTACTTGCTCGTAGTTAGGCCTGATCTTTAAAAAAAATAAATAAATAGTTAACTTTGTTTAATACAATGAGATTTGAAAAATAAAAAGATTAAAATATAATTACCCTTGAACATTTAGATCCTAAGTATATTCCATCACTATTGTATCCATATAAAAGTGAAAGATGATGAACAATCCATAAGCAGAATAGCTCAGAATTTTTACAAAGTGTTAGAAAGTCTTTATTGTTATTAGATACATTTCTGTTCAATAATCTATTGATGCATTCATTAATATATTCCCAAAAAGACTATAAATATAAAAACAAGCAACATAAAAACAAATAAATATAAAACATCCATAAAAAATTATATATACAATACCTTTGATTTCATTCTATCAGATAAACTATCAATAAATATCTGAAGCATAAGCCATAATTCACGAATACAAGTACAATTATATGGAGTTTTCTGTTGTACTTGTGTCAAAGGCATCTAGAATGTATTGCAAAGAAAACACAAATTTAAAAGATATATTCAAATATTTAACTATAATATTTTATAAAAAAACAGTATACTTTTACCGTCTCAAATATTTTTAATGAAATATAAATTAGATCATTAATAATCATTGCTTGAACATTTTCAAATTCATCCAAATGGTTTTCAATTGAATACTGGCTATATATATCTTTTGTATACATTAATGAGATGAAGAACCACCTTAATTCAATGTGCATATGATACATATGATATTCTGGTTGTGTACACTATAATATGTGAAGCATAAAATTATAATATTAAATATCATTATATTTAAATACAATATTGTGTATATTATTATCTACAAACCTGATTGCCTAATTTAGAGGGTGCATAATGGAATGTTGTATCAGGAATATTATGTATTCTTTCTAGGAAATGTTTTATTATAACGAATAATTCATTAAATTCTTCTTCAATATTTTCATTTATAACTTGCAATGATTGATAATTCCCTTTAATACTACAGATTTATATTCTTAGTATATATAACAAACAAACAAAAATAGCTTTAAAGAATAAATTATCTTACCTATTTAGATATATTCGAATATATAGAATAAATTCTGATATTATACATCTTACATAATAAAAATCTATATCATCTGCCTTCGAACTTAAAACTTGATTATGGGTCTCATGCCTACTGAGTATTTTTAATTGCATACTGTTGAAACATAAATGGGATATCAATAAGTATAATGAAATATTTTTATAATAAAATAGAACAATTCATGCAATCATACAAAAATGCTTCTTACTTCATGCATTTGTTAAAATGTTTTAGATCTAACAATGCTGTTGTAAAAGGCACAGTGTAGTTAAAAAGTTGTATATTCTTTTCTGATGAGAGACATTCATCTTGTGGATACAAAACTTTCTCCACTTCTCCTCGTGAGAATAAACCATTTTTATCTAATTCCCAATCATTAAAATTCACTTTTCCATTACAGTTGAAAGTTAAACAAAAATCCATGTGTACAGTGTTATTAAAAAAAGTATAAATTACTCAATGCAAATGTGTGCACAAATTGAAACACATATTTTTATATTTAAATCTGAGATCTAATACATAAAATATTGAGTTACATTAAGAATATTATGCACAACTTTTGCAAATTTTCTCTGTCAGATCTCAACCATGAGCAGATGCTTTTTCCTAAGTTTTGGCGGCATTTGTAACAGTGCCACCTAGATACAAATCATATGATAATGCGCGTAACTTTGAAGCAAATATTTGCAATGACCATTTTATAGTAAATTACAAATTTAAAAAACAATGTTAAACCTTCAGTCAAGGCTCGCAATAAATTGTATAAAGCTCTATTTCTCAAGCTTTCAAAGTAAGTGAATAATTTTTTACAAATGGTTCTTCAAATTTGCTAATTAATTCGAGTGTAATGTTTTGCAATTTTGAAAGTGCCTTTATTAATCGATTCCTTAACACAATTTTACGAGCCGCTTGAAGAAAAGGGAGAATTTTGTAATAGTGGAAAAATGGCTCTTCTTTCCGAGACGATGTTGGGATTGAATTTGGATACTGAGGAAAAAGATTTATTATAAAGAGTTCTTTTTTTAAGGTAAATAATTTATAATTAAGATATATGAGTACAGTTTGAGAAACCCTTAAAATTCTTTGCCTTCTCTCTTTAGTCTTTTTTTGTTCGAAGATACATTTTTCTGAGGTCATTATTAAATCTTTATAGTCATTCCAAGCTTGTTCTTGCTGTGTTTTAATTTCAACAATTTGAGTTTTACTAGCATTGGATGTTCCATAATTTACTTTCGGCTTATGATGATATTTCACTTGTTCATTTTCTCGATAGCGATTTTCTACTTTTACCAAAAATTCTTTCAGTTTTTGTGCTTTTTGCTCCATAGTTTGAGATAAAAATACACCCAACGGTCCTGACAAACAAATAGTTTACTTCTTATATATATTTTACATGTAAGCCTATATATATAAAATCTAACCCTTTAATTCATATTCGTTAAATAATTTTCGAATTTTTAAATTTAAAATACAGTTGACAGCGTGCAATGTGTGAAGGGGGAAATAACATTGTTTTAATAAAAGTTTTTCGGAACTTGTGAATTTCATAGTAGATTCTTTTAAATATTTCGGTTTATTTTTCTTTACGGAAATTGGTTTTGCTCCTTTGCAAAAAGTTGTGCTAATATTTTTCTGCTGTATTTTGCTTTTTATTTTTGCTTCGATGGTCTCCAATTTTTTTCTAATCATTCAAGAATGTTTTCAAATTATATTTATCTGTATTATTTTTTCTTTCTTAATAAGAAATTGTGTCTATAAGTATTCTCACCGTAAAAGACCTGGTCGAGTATAGGCATAGAAATTTATAATATGTGGACTCTTGCATAGATCAGATATGAATATTCGAATTTCAAAATTCATACTTATATATCTAAGAGGCCTATAAATAATCGCAATTATTGTAGGATTCTGCTTTGATTTTATGTGACCTAGAACATGAATAACATAATTTTATAATCTTAATTATTATTCCATGACATTCTATATGTTATATAAGTAAATAGGTATACCCCACCCCAGCGAGGATAAACATCGACACACGATCCTCCGTTAAATGGTATAATAGTGAAAGAAAAATCTTTCTCTGCGTGGGAATGTATTGGTATATTGTAGCAAACCCTTTAACAATGAATAATTAGATTCATGTAATATATTAAACAATGATCGAGGAAGTAACTTACGTTCGACCAAGTGGTACATGTCCAAAATTCACAATAGTAGGAAAGGAAAATTTGGTCGCCATTTCCGCGTAAATTTTTATTTGCGTTGTTTGATCATTGTAATAAAGTATTTTTAAAGTGTCATTATAATCTCTATTTTCATCAGGTATAAATAAAATATTCATTTTGAAAACAGATCCAGGATTGAGCCATGTTCTCTATACAATATGTACAATTTAATTTCATATGAAACATAAAAAATTAAAGAAAGAATTTCAATCCTTTTTATTCACCTGATAGATATCTTTAAACCTGAAATAATGAGTTTCCAATGGTAAAAATCGAATGGGACACGGTTTAACAAAAAAGTTCGTAATTTCTACCGTTTTCTCTTGAACTTTAAAATTTCCGAAATCAAAATTAAATTTCAATTTCGAGGGTACTACGCTTAATAGACCATTATTTGATTCCTCTCCAAATTTATGTATATTTTTTTTTTTAGTTTTATCTATACAGTATTGCGTTTGGTCAAATATATCCATATCCATTTCAGCGTAGAAAATTGGTATTATAATAATATTATTTGACCAGAGAAATCTGTTATGTGCAATGCAACAGGAAACAGCTGAAAGATAAGCATATATTAATTCGAGTAACTTACGGTAAATAATTTAATTTTCGCGCGAATGTGTCATTCACATTTCCATCTGTTTACAAAGCTTCTGATAATTTGACAGAACAAAGATAGAGTGCACTATGAGAAGATAGCTATAACTGTTTATATTTGAAGATAGAATTATTATGGATATTTTCGTAATTTTTTCATATACATGATACCGCTGTTTATTTGAAGAACAGTTGGTTCCACAATACGCTTATAATAAATTGTCGATTGCAAAAAAGGAAGTAACATCTCTAACGATACTTGTGAAGTATGACTCACACTACTATGTCAGTTTTTTACAGTTCTACAAATATGTTTTTATAAATACTTCCGTGTTTGTATAAACTGAAACAATTTACTATATATAATCATGAACGTACAAGAATTGCGTGATGGGGTATGTCTTTCTCTATTCCTTTAAATAAATGCATTTTGCTAAACAGTTCTCGAATAGATAAATTGCGAAGTTGGAGGTTATACTCATGTGTCAAACATCCGATTTGTTTCTAAATCTTTGCAATATAATAATTTTGTTAGCATTTTATTCCTCTACATTATCACGTAACTCAAACTTTAGGAACTTTAAGTTAGTATAAATTTATCGCATCATTGCATATTATAAAATTTTTGTATAGTAATTACTTTCTGGTTATTTCTTATTAAGCTTCTTAGTTTCACCTATTTGTATTATTTTTTAGAATGTAAGGGTACTGATATTATATTCTACGAGTATGATTAAAGATATAAAAATATATGATTTGAATACGTTTTGGAATAAAATATTGGTATCTTTGCAGTCTCCTTTGTTACAAGCTATATTTTTTGGAGATGTAGACGAAGTTCGAGCATTGTTATCAAGAAAGGAAGATCCAAATTGGCAGGATAGGGAACAAAGATCTCTTTTGCATGCAGCTGCATATAGGGGAGATCCAGCAATTGTAGAAGCACTTTTGTTAAATGGAGCTGTAGTAAATGCTAAAGATAAGAAATGGTTAACTCCTTTGTATAGAGCTTGTTGCTCAGGGAATCCCAATGTAGTAGAAGTTTTGTTAAGCCATAAGGCAGATGTTAATATCAGGGATCGTAGTTGGCAAACTCCTTTACATGTAGCAGCAGCAAATAATGCAGTTCAATGTGTTGAGCTGATAGTACCACATTTAATGAACATTAACGTAGCAGACAGGTTTGTATTTTCAATATTCCCTGATTAATTTATTTGAGTAGAAATTAATCATGTACACTATAAACATTTACAGAGGTGGTAGAACAAGTTTGCATCATGCAGCTTACAATGGACATTTGGAAATGACAGAATATTTGGCTCAAATTGGTTGTGTAATAAATGCTTCTGATAGGCAAGATCGCAGGGCTTTACATTTTGCAGCATACATGGGTCATGATGGAATAGTGAGGGCACTTATAGCAAAAGGAGCAGATGTAGATGTTAAAGTAATATAAATTTTTTAACATTTTTCATTCTTGTTATTTATGTTATAAAATGTTATTTATATCTACTTGTATATTGTGAAGGATCGAGATTTGTATACTCCGTTACATGCAGCTGCAGCATCTGGCAATGTAGAATGCATGCATACATTAATTAAGTCTGGGGCAGATATTGAAGCAAAAAATGTGTATGGAAATACTCCTTTGCATATTGCATGTTTAAATGGTCATGCTGATGCAGTTACGGAATTAATTGCCAATGCAGCAAACGTTGGTGAGATGATCTTAAAATTTGTTGAAAAAATTTTTGTTTGCAATTTTTATAACAGGTGATTCTTTTAATAGAAGCTGTAAATTATCGAGGACAAACGCCGTTACACGTTGCTGCTGCTAGCACTCATGGTGTTCACTGTTTAGAAGTACTTTTGAAAGCTGGTTTGAGAATAAATGTTCAGTCAGAAGATGGGCGTACACCTCTACATATGACTGCAATCCATGGTAGATTTACTCGATCAAAAAGCTTACTTGATGTTGGAGCATTGCCAGACACTAAAGATAAAAATGGAAATACCGCTTTACACGTCGCCGCTTGGTATATTACAATAACAATTTTATTTTATTCAATAATCTTTTTTCAATATTTATCTGAATCCCAACTCATGTAGGTTTGGTCATGAATGTTTAACAACAACTTTATTGGAGTATGGCGCATCCCCAGCAGCGCGCAATGCTGAACAGCGTACTGCATTGCACCTTAGTTGCTTGGCAGGTCATATCGAGGTAACGTGTTTATATATATAACTAATATACTAATATAACTAATATACTAACATTTATGTTAAATTAATTTTTTAATGACATTTACAGGTCTGTAGGAAATTATTACAAGTTGATAGTCGACGTATAGATTCAAGAGATATTCGTGGTAGAACACCATTACATTTAGCAGCATTCAAGGGATCTGTTGACTGTTTAGATTTATTGTTATCCAATGGAGCTAATTTTCGATTAACTGATAATTATAGCAGGTTAGCACTTCATCATGCTGCTAGTCAAGGTCATTATCTTTGTGTTTTTACTTTGGTTGGATTTGGAAGTGATTCTAATGCACAAGACGTAGACGGTGCAACTCCTTTGCATTTAGCTGCAGCATCAAATCCCAGAGATTCTGGTGCTCAGTAAGTATTAGATTATTTATGTGTAGTTTATTCTGTACAAGAATTTCTCTAAAAATTTAATTTATATTATCTCTACCTAGATGCGTACAGTATTTATTAAAGCACAAAGCAGATCCGCGTTTGTGCGATAAACGAGGCTTTACTGCTATTCATTACGCTGTAGCTGGAGGAAATCAGCCAGCTTTAGAAGCTTTATTAGAAGCTTGTCCACAAGGGAATCTAGCAGCGTCATCTAATTCTACAGGAAAATCAGAACCTCCATTACCTGCATTAACACCCTTACATCTTGCTGTAAGTCTCAAGAAATTAATAGTTCAGTAACTGAAGATATAATTATTTACATTTATAGGCATACCATGGACATATTGAAATTTTAAGCTTACTACTACCATTATTTCCCAATACTAACATTAAAGAAGATACTGGTAAAACGCCACTGGATTTAGCTGCCTATAAAGGACACCAAACATGCGTTCAACTTTTATGCGTGTTTTATGGGGCTTGTGTATGGGTCCAAGATTCTATTACAAGGCGTACTCCAGTACATTGCGCAGCGGCAGCAGGTCATCTTAATTGTCTAGAACTTCTATTGGAGAATGCAGGAGATTCAAATGTAGTTAATTGTTACGATATTAAGCAGCGAACTCCTCTAACACTAGCAGTGGCAAATAGCAATCCAGAATGCGCCCAGTTACTTCTAAAATACAAAGCTGATTGTAATTTACTAGACATAAACAAGCATACACCATTATTTCGAGCAGTGGTTAAGGAACGTGATCATCAGTTAGTGGAGCTATTATTATCACACGGTGCACAAGTGGCGATACAAGATACAAATGGTAAAACGCCATTACATTTAGCTGCCGCATGTGGAAGGTTGGTTCCTTTTATCTAATTAAAAGATTTGCCAGTATTTTTATATACTCAAAATTTATTTTTTTCGTAGAGTAAAAGCATTGGCTTCTCTTGTCAAAGCTAATCCTGCTGCTGCCACTTTAAAAGATGATCAAGGATGTACAGTCCTTCATTGGGCCTGTTACAATGGAAATTCGAATTGTGTGGAATATCTGTTAGAACAAAATGTAATTGACTCATTAGAGGGTAGGTATTTTCTCGATGTTAGGTAAACGAGTATTCTTGGTTTTGAATCTAAATTATTTCGTTTTGTAAACAGGTAGTCCATTTTCGGCTGTTCATTGTGCAGTTTATCAGGGATCAGCACATTGTTTAGAATTATTAATAAATAAATTTGGGGGAAAGACTGTCGCTGCTCCGAGAGATGTTCCAGGTGGTCGGTTGCCTTTGCATATTGCAGCTAGTTCAGGATCTGTAGAATGTGCAAAACTGATTTTAAGTTCTGTTGGACCTGAATTAGCTGGGCTCGAAACTCCAGATTATTCAGGTCGAACGCCACTACTTTGTGCTGCTATTACGGGTCAATGTGCTGCTATTGGTATATTTTATTTAATTATATAAATATTGGTACTTATTTGGTGTTTCTTCTTCATGTTCATAATTTTTTCTATTGATAGAGTTATTGCTTGAATGGAAAGCTGATGTGCGTGCTGTTGATTGTAACAAAAACACAGCTCTTCACTTAGCTTGTCAAAGACGACATTCTGTTGCTGCTTCACTCTTACTAAATTTGATCAATTCACTTAATGCTAATGGTGAAAATACATCACAACAACAACAAAGCATTATTAACATGGCCAATAAACAGCGAAGAACACCATTACATCTAGCAGCAAGAAACGGCCTCGTAACGGTAAGGAAATGACTCATTGTATTTAAGTAATTGTTTTAGAATTGTAAGAACACTCATAGGAATTTATTTTCCACAGGTAACACGACGTCTGTTGCAATCGGGTGCAAGTGTCGTTGCTGTCGATGCAGAAGGACTCACACCTGCATTAGCTTGTGCTCCGAATCCGGCTGTAGCACGATGTTTAGCCACCATTCTTGCTGCACATGGTGCGTATATTAATGTTCTCAATTCTCAATTTTTAGTCCAGGATTTCTCATAAGTTATTAGTCAACCATTACCATAGGTCAAAATTGGGAAGCTGCACAACATTCACCGTCAATTCAACAAACATCAGAAGTATATTTAAATGGCAGAAGTGGCGATTCACAACACAGTTCAGATTCGGAGTTTTACTGACAGCAGGCATCACGCTTAGATCATCAAGCGTTTCAAAATTTAAACGTCGATTCAATACACGGAAATATTGATGCAGCAAGATTAATTTGGACAAGCTGTTGGTTGTTTTCAATTTTGACATAATGCTTCTATATGTAAGAGAGCCAATTTATCAGGTATGGGAAATCAGTGCTTAACAATCGTTCATCTGCAATTGTCAGCCTCTTAACAAGTAATAATGACAATACTCCCATTTTTACTATTAACATTTCGATAGAATTGCGAACTGCCAAGAGGAGTATGATAATATATATTTAAACAATGGGTAAGAGAGCAATAATATTAGGCTTAAAAGTTTATATTATTCAGTAAGTATAACTAGATATCTTACATTAATCCTAGGACGCCTAAGGTGTTAAAAGATGTAAAATCAGTCCAAAGGTGGGTCATTTTTTGTCTATATAAAAAAGGTGATATATCCTTTTATATATATAACCTAAATTTATATATATATCCTGTTATATATATATATATGTGTGTATATATATATATAACAGGCGATAAATCCTGTTTTTCCTGTTTTATTCATTAAAAGACACACTTATTTACACTTTGAGCAAATGATCAAATTTAACTATTTTCAATAATACTTTTTGTTCTTTGAGACTATCTTGTTGCAACACATGACATTTTTATAATATTTTTTATAATATTTCGATTGTATGGTCTTCATATAAACTACGACTAAACCAGTTCAGATAACATGACATAATAATAAACACATGAGCTGTCACTGACATCGAAACACATATAACTACCTCTTAAGATTTATATGTAATTTATAATAGTGTTACATACAGCTTGAAAGTAAATTTTGTCACTGGTCAATTAGTTATATTACAAATACACTCAAGAGAAATTAGATTACTGGCCTCTTAGAAAAAATTTGTTGTAGGAAAACTTAAGGGTTAGAGTCTTGTGGACATTTTCTGACCCTCCCATAGGTGTCTTAGGATTAAGGGAATATACATACCTTTATTTTTGCTTCAATGTCATAATTGCATGCACATATATGCTCCTGACACTGTGGTCAACGCGTAAATGTGTCTGGTACAAAAAATGGTTTGTAGATGAAACATAGATATTCATATAATGAATTGCTGACGTAATTGATACCTCATTAAAAAAAAAGACACGATAATGCTTGCATTATCGATTTTATTGTAACGTAAGGATGCTCCATAGACTCGTAAATTTAATTCCTAAAATAAATTCCTAAGACCCGCCAGCTTACTGCTGTTACTTGCATATTTTTAATAATCAGCAATATTTATAATATAATAAAGCTTTCTATATTTTGCAATGTAATCAATTTTTCATCAATTAGAAAAAGTACAAATTGTATGAATAAAAAATGTCATAGTTTTTTAAATATGATCATGCTATCATGTTTGAAATTTAGTCAGCATAAAAGAGAAAGAAGTCTATATATTTTCGTTTACTTTACATTGAATCAACACTGTACAGTGATTTAATTAATGTTGTCCATTGGAATTGTAATAGTCATTTTAATAGAGGATGTAGCAAGGCA
Organism: Bombus terrestris; assembly: GCF_910591885.1. Taxonomy (NCBI): domain Eukaryota; kingdom Metazoa; phylum Arthropoda; class Insecta; order Hymenoptera; family Apidae; genus Bombus; species Bombus terrestris. Next base: position 3,251,990 of record NC_063282.1, on the reverse strand, counting down.
GTTTTTATTATTTTACTTATTGAGACGAGTCTGAAGTGGACCATATAAAGGACATTAACCAATGAATGCATAGTCGATTAATTAACTGTATAAACATTTACAGTTTATAAATTTATTATCTATAGAGAAGTAGATGAATTACTAGTGAAATGCTCTCTCTATCTTATGGAGGAAAGAATATTAGGTTATTGATATAAGATAAATATTGCACAGAATCTTTGCATTTATTATTTTTAATAAGTTTAACTAAGGTCTTCCATTTGTAGTACCTTTATTTAAACTGTGAAGCGATATATAAGTACATCAAGCAGATTCCGTTTCTCGAATTTTTCAGTTTGGAATTTTAAGATTAGGTACGTTATACAAGCGTTTGATGTTTTTTGTAGAAATATGTATATGTTTATAAAGAGAAATCAGCTCAACTAATAATTCAATTGCGTTCAATTGCATTTTATCATATAAAGCGCGAGCGTTTTTAATTAACAAAAAGAACTAGTACGAAAGTAATAAACAGTACCGTATTAAAATGTCCTGTTGTAAATACAAAAAGCGGACTTACATTGCCTGACAAAATTTTTAATATAATAGTACAGATTAACAAAAAGAGAAGAGAAGTTTAGATATTTTCTTAGATATTTGTAGTAAAAGCCTAAACTGCCTAAACACATTGACACACGAAAATATGAAAGTAGAGCTTGTAAAAGATGATATAAGTAGTTACGGTGAAGCATCATTAATGATCCAAATGATTGATCAAGACCATGATTGAACTATCAATTAATGTAAGTCGAATGATTTCTTTTATGCGTACATCGATATATAGAGTGTCTCAGTATTCATGACACTGGTAATGTATTAAAATTTATATTGTAAAATATATATAATTTGAAGTTCATAATACTGAAACTTCAGAGATAAAAATATAAAAATTTAATTAATTTAATTTAAAAAGACGTAACAATTTCACTCTACATTTTCAGTTAATTTTTTCGTACATCAGTACCTTGCTGATTGTATCATGATTATTAAGACACCCTATATGTATGCCCTGTTAATTTTGTACTTAAGTATTCCCGTAATATTTGCATTTATCACTACCAATATTGTAACAAAAAATAGAGACGCGACAGATAATGCTGTGTCTATTTCGACCGATCAAAGAGTTTTCAAATCATATCGTGCACGGAATATGTATGTATTTTTATTGTATATATATATCGATTGCGATGATTGTTTAAACAGGTGAATATCCAAGTGTGCGTGATACCACAGACGAGTACGTGTACTAATGCGTTGGTACGAAAATGTGGAAAACTTAGGGTGAAATAGTCAATCCAGTTTGTACGTCGTCTTTTGCGAGTCACGCAAAGATCAAATAATACGTTATTTTTCTCTTGAAAAATGTGAAAAATCATGTGCGTTGTACATATTGACAAATATTTTTTAATACATTAATCGGTATGTATATTATGAATTCTGGGAATTTCATACCGTAATATTATATTAAAATTGTGCTACAATTAAACGACTGTCTCTGATATCGTGCATTCTGTATTACGCGATCATTTGTAATCAATAAACGACATTATGTTTTATTTTTATACAATTTTCTTTTCATTTTGTAGATCCACGTCTTTTCTGTTTTCTCTGCAATATAAAAGTTCTGTTGTTATTTTTATGTTCAGAGGTAGGATCACATTAGTTATTATTACGTTTCACGGATAAATCTATCGCACCGCACTGAGCCAAAAAGAACCTTTTTGCACGCGCTTACATACTAGGGGAAAAAGAAACAAAGAAAACAAAAGAAGTATCTGGAATTATCGATTGATTCTATTGATTGCCCCTAGAGCAATCTTTTAGTTACTTCCTTTTGTAACTAGCGCATCCGTATGTGGAGGGCGAGCATAAACTCACGTTGCTATCTTCAACAAGTTCAATACTTCAAACATCTTCAGCTTTATAAAAATCCATCTTATATATTATTGTTTCTTTCTTTTAATGCTTATAACCGTTTATTCTGTCATGTTCATCTAATCCAAAACATCACTTTTTGCCTCAATTCTTTGCAACAAACAACTAATCAATTAAACAGTAAATGAGAATTGCTTGAGAGATACATTTTTTATCATACAGATTTATTTCAGAAAAAGTAATTCAGTAATTAATAAATAATTTCATAGATTAAAGCGTAGTTGTCTTTATCTTAATAATTTAATAGGATAAAACAAAGAATTTCTATTTACTTTTTTATTTTATTCTTATTTTTTATAAAGATGTACATCTTTCTGGTATCAAACAAATATATTAATATTAATATAGTAATTATCACAAGCGCTTAAAACTATCTTTCATTTACTTTTATAATAGAAAACAAGTGCCCTTTTATCGTCATTAAATATTGCTAAATATTCTTAACAAAATTACTTACATGGCCGTTTTATTAATGTCATACAATATACTATTATAAGGCACAATTCTGTGTATGTATAGATATTATGATTTAATTGTATGTGTGTTTAAGCAAATTAAAGAAATAAGATGTCATGAGTCAATTTTTTATTATATTAGGTAAAATTGTTAGGTAAAATTCCATATTTTTCCATATATTTTGCAAAAGCAGGTGATAACTCTTTTATAGTAACTGCCATGTATTCAAACAAGGCTGCTATTATTTTATTCAATAGTTTTTGCAATTGTTCATCATTAATGGAAGATGTATCTAAATATCTAAAATTTTCTTTTATATAATTCCATACAAAATGAACTGCTTTATGTAAATACTCTGAATCAAATGAAGATTTTGTTATCAGAGCATGAGATATTTTAAATATTATAAGAAGAAAACATGAGGCATTCTTCATGTATCTTATATCATTTAAAATTTCAATAAATTGATCAACATCATATTTTATACTGTTCCCATTATTTAAAAATGCATCCTTTAATAAAGACAATAGCAAATCTTTTAACTGAGGCAATTTATCTTGAGCATTGCTATTCTCTTTGTTAAATGAATATTTATTTTCATTCTTGTCATGTGCAAATAATATGTCTGCAAATTTCATTGGATCTAGTAAACTTATACCACAAATTATCAGTTCATGATTTTGCAAAGATATGGTAGGCATGTGAGTGGGAATGGCACCCAAATTATTTTCAAGTCGTAACTGTTGCTTGTTATTGATGTAACGTATAACTTCAGCATTTTCAAATATTTTATCTGTATTATTTGCAGCAGCATTCCGCTTCGCATGATTAAATTTTCTACGAAGATTTTTGGAACGTAAAGTGCTTCTATAGTTATCTAAAATGTTACCTTGTGTAGATTCAATTAAATCTGCTGCAAACTGCATATTTAGAACTGTGTTACCAAAGAACAAAATATGAGCTGTCAGAGATACTACATCTGAAAAATGAACTGTGCCATCTTCCCGATATCTATTATAGATACAGTATGCTTGATATCCTACACCAAAACCATTGATACCTAAATTACTTAATATTAATGTATTGTATGCAAATCTAGTTGCAGTCCCTATATTACTACCATTCTGAACAAGTTTAGTAATAGCAAAAGATCCACCTAAAGCTGCTATACCAATTGTACTGCCAGTTATACCTAACCATGAAGAAAATGCACCTCTATCCTCTAGTGGATTTATAGTTTCCTCATGAGAGCTTCTGTCTACTAAGTTTTGTATTGATCTACCCATTGTCCATGCACCAGTTACCCCAGAACATGCTGTTGCACCTGCAATTGTAACAACATTATTATAATTTTACTTATTTTGTTATTATGCAACAATTACTCCCAGAAGAATATATTGTATTGTTATATATATATAAATTGAAAAACACTTATGCATATGAATATAAAATACAACTTTATGTAACCTACCTAGCACAACTGGACCAATAGGTGTAAAAAGAGATGCAACTCCTAAAGCAACTCCAGTCATACCTATTACACTAGAAGCTGTATCTGCTATATTAAAAAAAGTATTTATAGGATTACATGCAGGTGAGTATACAATTTCTAACCATACTGTTGAATATTTTTCAGTAATTTCATAAGTTGTATTCGCTTGATAAAATCCATCCTTTGGAAGAACCATGGTACATGGTGGTAAAGTATTGTTTTCCTTGTAATCTGTCCAACTTTTATATACCCTGCCGTAAATATCAATATACCAAATTTGTTGCTCTTTACATTGCGAATACTTTATCTTAAATATTGGCGTTGAACATATATTTATTTCATCTTCCTCTTTTAAAGTAAGATGAACTGAATTATTAACTGACGTATTTTTAGGACGGAATATTAAATTGAAAATTACTCCATAGTAAACTCCTTTTGTGTTTGATTTTTCTCCTGTCTCTGCTTTTATGTTTTCTTCTCCAAATTGAAGTATTTTGTTATATATAATATCTATAGTCTTTTCTGCTTTCTTCGAATAATAAAATGTTTCAACTAAATCGCAGTTATTAGTTATTTTATCCTTATCATATAATACAACATCAGCCGTTTTATCTTCTGATGCAGGACCATAAATTGCAAACCCAATATTTTGTCTTAAATACTTATATTTATCTTTCTCATACAGTGTCCATTCCGCCAAAAGTTCATAATATTCTTGTTGCTGTATCTCAGCAATTTTCAACATTTCATTCTACAGAGAAATGAAAAAATGAAATAAATAATTCTCGTGCGCAAACAAAGATATTTAAGGAACTTAAATTATATTTTGTAATATATATTTTAATTTTATATTTTTCATTTTTAATGAAAATGACTGCGAGCATTATGTACATGTATATAATTGATATTTACCCAAACTGGATCCATACTAGACATTGTACTCATTATAGGCGCAAAATTTTTTACAAGTACAAAATTACATAGATTTTACCTGCAACATATATTTTTAAATTACAATAAATTTTTAACTTCTCACATATTATTTTTTGATTTTGAAACAAACGAATTGGACAAAACATTAAAATCATTAATAAAATATTACAATAAAATGTAATGTGTGAATGTTTCTATTAATAATGCTTGAATGTTTTATTTTATAGCAACAAAGTAGATAAAATTCACTTACACATCAAAACTTTTGGTAATGCGTAATTCAATAGAATATGTAAATAAATTTTAAAACATAATAAACTTACGATCGATGTACTAACTGATACGAAGAAATAGGTGCCACGTCTTATATATCCTTGCATCGGTGCTTCCCCGTGTATGGAGCATGAGAATCCCAACCCTAAAATTCCCATAGTAAACTTCTACGATGTATTCAAATATACATATCTAGGTTAGCCAAATGAAAATTCACAAAATCCGTTGTACAACTCAGCTAGCCAACCTAAAAATTAAAATTTTGTTTGGACACTATGTATTATATATATATTCTTTAGATATTAACTATTTTTCTTGTTATGTAATTAACGTCCTTTATATAATATAAATATTATATATCGGCAAAAATATTATAAAATCTATTTATGTGCTTACTGTTCTCTCAGATTTACTAATAAACTGATAAACAGATAAACTGATTAATCCATTTTTAGTAATGTAACGAAATAGTTGAACAATCTGGTATTATATAATACAAAGCATTAAAAAATATTGCACATTTTCTGAATATGTGACTTACGTTGCAAATAACTAGAAAATATAAACTAAGAATATTTAACATCAGTATTATCAACAGGAAATTTAATAATGAAACTATTATATCAACATTGAATTATAGAAATAACGGATTATTTTACTAAATTTAATGCCCTTTACACAATTTTTATCCACGTAGTTCTGTTAATGTTTCAATCAATATTTAACAAATTTAAAAATCTTGCATTCTATACAATATCGTAAAAATTTAATGCGTAGTAACTATACATATATTATCTGTACATAAAAGAATTACTAATCAGATATTGAGAAATGTACCCTATAAAGACCTATTAATCTAAAAAAAAGGAACAAGTTATAAGTTATTTTTACTATGTAACAGTCGAATAGTTATTATATAATAAATGGGTATTTAATAATGTTGCGACTGTTGTCAACATTTACAATTATAAAGAACGATGTAATCTTATTGTCGTAACTCAAATAAAAAGAAACTATCCTTAATTTATTATAATATGCATTGAAAGTGCACATGTAAATAGTACATTTCTTCCCATTGCAATAATTGTAAGATTTAGAAATACAACAACATTTTTAAATGTATAATTTTTTATAATATATGTATAAGATGTAACATGACTATAGTAAGATATAATTAAGATTTTTTGTAAAATACATTACTTCTATGCAAAATGACGGAAGACCAAGCGCCCCTTGCGGGAATAAAGTAAAGATGAAATGATGGAAACATCAGAAATAGTTCTTTAGTCTGCTCTATAATACTTTTGACTTCTTTTACTTTTATCGTATCGCAACAGAAGAAAAAGTGCAATAACTTTATTATATAGTAGTGAAATTCATATTTACAACTATATAAAAGCTTGAAATCATAAAGAAACTCTGGAATCTTGAATTTCCGTGGTGGAGTCTGGTGTTTGTACTTGATCTCAGAACATTGTGCATGCGCGCCAACTAGCGACGAGAATCGACATTAGTTTTTCTGGCGAATCGATATTCTGCTCAAATATTGACTTCGCGATTGTGCGTGGTGTCACAAGCGAGTCGTGTAGTAGACGGCGATGCTCTTTTAAAAAGCGAGTTTCTTGCGAGTGATAAGTCAAGTGCTGTCGGCCGAAGAATAAATAATCGGAGTATCCTGGAGGCAGGAGATAAGGAGAATGCTGTTGGTGGCTAGCACTGTGTTTTTCGGGTTGACCCTCGGTCTCTCCCACGCGAGCATCTCAGCCCTCGAGTCGACACCGAGCTCCTTCAACAATCATGGAGGTGATTTCATTTCTCTTTTCTCGTGCCCTACATTCATCTTATTTCTTCAATTATCGTTCCTTGCTTAAAAAAATTGCTTATAACGAATTGTTTTTATTCCTATCATCGAGTCACGCATCGGTTTACGGTGTGTCGCTGATTGGAGTGATAAGCTCGCAGGTGCAATTGTTCTTTCGAGAGCACCTGCAGTCACCGAAACTGTTATGGCGAATTCATTGACTAGCCCCGATCGGTGTTGCGATACGTCTATGAAACTGTATACGATCAGTCGTGATGCTAAAAGAATAACACTTCAGCCAGATATACGGATTATATGTTACGATTCCACATATGACAGCATTAGTCACGCTTTGCGATAACAAAATAGATATGAATCAGATTGGACCCAGTCGCATCGGAAACTAGGACTTGATTAAAGTTAGACGGATGAAGTAACGTTTTACGGCGCTATCAGGCATAGGTTTTTATATAAATCTGGTATTATCTTCTTTTTAATGCATAATGATATTTTGACAGGATAAGGTCGATTATCGAACATTTATTTAGATCTAAAAAAGATAAAAAATTAATTTTGGTGTTTATGGTTAAATTTTAATTGGAATCTTAACAGTATTCGGAATTACATCTAGATATATCTCTCCATGTAAACTTAGAAAAAATTCTCGATGCTGTATAAATTATGATCTGCATTGCTCGAAAGTGGTTGCCGTAATGTTTTGTATTTTTCAACATATCTTTCGGTATATTTTGTATCTCTTTGTATTTCTTTCTTACAGAATCTCATAAAATATTACAAATTATGTTTTACACATTTCAACGGTTATCTCTTCGTTTCACTACAAACGAAACTAATTCATTTTATGATGATAAGAAACTTTATGATGTTATTAAATAATTTTCGTGATGCAAAGTGCGATTTTGAAATGTACATATTGTAATAAAATGATTCTGATAATATATTTTCTCGTCGATATTTCGTAAAATATCTTGCGTAACAACGCCAAGTATTTAATGAACTGTGTGCGACAGTGTTCTATAAAGCGACAGTGTTCAGTACACACGACCGGTCCTTTCATTTTCATGCTCGTCTTTTTATTTCTGCTAATTGTTCGACGTGTCTTGATTTGCAAATATGACTGTCTACATTGCAAGATAATTAAAAACAATCCTATTTATCTCCCGTTTATAAACATTATTGCTTAATTTCGAGCACAATAAAGTCTCGTTCCCCGTGTAATTGAATCAAAACATTTTTTGAAGCGCGGACGCCCATAAATCGACACAGACTTGTAATATTATGTATGTTCAATTGATAACGATGATTTTGATATAGATTATCAATCAATTTGCTTCAGAGAAGCTGTATGATAGGTATGATAGTAGAACGTATAATATAAGTATTTAATTGTAATATGTAACATATAATTATACATAGAGTGTTTGAAGAATGGGAATTTAAAGTTTTAAGGGCTTAGAGAATTCATTAAGAAGAATAAATGTAAATTATTAATTATGATACAATGATGATGCTAAAAGAATAAGAATTCAAAATTTACCAAATGGAATAAAAAAATGTTTAATCAACGTGGAATATCAAATCAATTTTTTTCGCAGTACAGTGTAATTTGTACTGTTGGGTGTAAGAGGGCCTCAGTGGCAAAAGTTCTTCAGAAAAGTGTCTCTAAATACTAGCAAGTTATGTAATTATTTTGTATATCTAGTAATGTTTCTTTAAAACAGTCTCTTTATGATTTTATTTGAGAAAAATGTAATCTTCCAAATAAAAAGGACAATCAAGTATATTTATCCAGGTTTTAAACACCAATTATCTATCTTACTTGCTACCTCCGTAGAGAGACTTAAATAAAACTTTGTTTCCCTTTTTATATAAAGCTTTTGATGTTTTATCCATTCATTTAAATACAATGCAATACCTACTTTCACGTATGTGAATCATAAATCGGTGTATACATACATTTTCAGTCATTTCTGTTTTGTTCCATATTGTCACGTTCGATATATGTATGTATATATCTTTTTTCTATTGATCGTTGTAATTTAATCACATTATTTATTATGGGCGAGGAAATTAAGCTGGCACAGATAGAGTAGCATTCTAAATAAATGTAAAATTACATACATTATATAATACATAATTATATTGGCTGTTGTAATTGTTACAAGTACTACTACTGATTTTGAAGTATTTAATAATCGTTTAATATTTAGATGCCCAATAATTATGAAATATTTAATGATAATTTAATCTGGGATTTTTGTTGACTAAACATTTCTTATTTCCCTTGATCAGTATTATAAGACCTTTTCTTTAGATCGAGGTCCAACAGTAATTTGGTAAATATTGATACGTATAAATCGAGTAATTTGAACTTCAGAGGTACGATTTAAAACAAAGATAGGAGAATCGTTTGATTGGGAATGCATTTAACTGAGCTCTTAAAATATACCCATCGGATCGATTGGAGATGGTCACATATTCGGGAAACACAGAACGACCCTAATTTTAGCAATAAGACGTTATATGCTGTGAAACGGTATCAATACCAAACCTATATAAATATGATTCACATTGTGAATTATTTATTAATGTTCAAATTTAAAAAGCATTCTTCTTACATATCGCATATACAGGGTGGTTGGTAACTGGTGGTACAAGCGGAAAGGGAGTGATTCTACGCGAAAAAAGAAGTCGAAAATATAGAATAAAAATTTTTCGTTCGAGGCTTTGTTTTCGAGAAAATCGACTTTGAATTTTCGCTCGGTACGCGTGCACTTCATCGCGTCTCGTTATAACGAATCTCACTGTAGATCGTTTTTTTGATGGATATTATCGCAGTTTAGGTTTGTTTTTGCCGTAACGGAAAATTAGGAATACATAATGAAATAATATGAAGTAATCATAAAGTTTACTATTACAAAAATTGCTGAAAATGTTGCCCATTCTGCCGAACACATATTTCTGCTCTTCTAATTAAATTTCTATGAACACTTTCTAACGTATTCGATTGTTTTAAAGTATGAAAGTCTACAATAAAGTACACGCGTACCGAGCGATAATTCAAAGTTGATTTTCTCGAAAACAAAGTCTCAAACGAAAAATTTTTATTTTATATTTTCGACTTCTTTTTTCGCGTAGAATCACCCCCTTTCCGCTTGTACCACCAGTTACCAACCACCCTGTATATTTCAGATGTGATACAGTTGGATCAAGTATTTCAGGAAAAGCGTAAAACTATTTGGAAGCTTACAAAGAAATTATTTGCTAGACATATAAAAAATATAAGGAAGTCAGTCTAAATATACGTGTTGTTCTCCCTCGTTTCGGTTTTACGTCAAAAGTTCATTTTCTTCAAAGTTGGTATAGGAGGGCGTGATTGGATCGAAAATCCGTTGAAGATCTTAGCGAGCTTAACTATATTAAATTTGGCCATCGTGAAAGCTTCTTGAATAATATTACCGTAGATTAAATAAGATTTATGCATTTCTTTTTCGATCTTTATCGGAATAACCGATAGACATTATGCTAGTCGAGCAAGTACACTGGAGTATGCTAGAATTAATATAATTGGTTGTGAAACCTCGTTTGTTGTAGCATGCCTTCGTTACAGCATACAATGAAATACGTGTATGTACTTAAGGGAAATCCGTTCCAGGTTAATGGTTTAAAACAAGCTTGCCATACAATATAAATAATGTGAAAGTAATAAAAAGAGTATCATTAATTTATTTAAATCTTATCCGCTGTACACGTTAAATCACGAACAATTTTGTAAAAAACAGCAATCTCGAGATTTAAATCACTATGGGAAAAATTTATATGCTTTTTGCTTATATGAATATTGTAGTAGATATCTGTATAGATGAGATAAACCTCGTACGAGGTATCAAATTATTAACGAAAGAAGACATCTAGTAATAAAAAGCCTAAGCATTTTAACACTTATATGAAAGAGATAAATAGTTAGTTTCGAAAAGTGTAACGGATGAATATCAATTAAAATATTGTTTCTGTGGAACATATCGTATAAATTTTATCTAGATCCGCGGACTATGTATTTGCATCTGAAAGAGTAATTCTGGTCTGAGCGGCAAGGTGCGAAGTGTCAAACTTTCTAGAAAGCAGCAGTGAACGTAGTTTCGTTCAATTTAAGACTTTACCAGGCACTCACGTGAAATGTTAGCGATTTCGATGTAACTTTGCAAGTAGATGGAGAACCAAAAGATATTAGACTCATGTTTACGAAATATTTCACCAACAAACTTTACTTTGACTTTCTGTTAGTTCCGTACAAAGCGATAGCTTAATGGTATACTGACTACAATTTTCCACACTTTCGGCACTTCATCGTAATTTTCGCAACCTACTCCTCTGTCTTCCTAGAATTAAATTGATTTTAACGCTAATGAGAAAAGCTACGTAATAGTATCGCGCACGTTTAAGCTACTAAATATTTATTTGTTCGATATTTCAGCGATCCAGTATCCACAGTTAATGATTGTTATTAGGTTCCTAATATTTTTCAGTTCACTGTCTACTTACAAATAAATTTTTTGGAAATTTCACGACCTATTAGCTTTAGCTATGCGCGGTAAAAGTTTGAAGATAAAACTTTTTTAGAGTGGTGCTCCGACATTTCGTCGGCGCTGCTCTTAACTTTATCAAGGGTCCGATGCCACCTTGATACAAGGTGCTTTTACTAAATACCAGAAATTGCTTTGTACAATTATCACCCTCTCTAAGGTATTCATGCTTACCTTTCCATTGACTAACCACCAATCGCACGTTTATGGACAACAAACTAACTATAACACAGCCAATTATATTCAATAATGTAAATTCATCGCGAAAAACCATCGTACATGAAATGTTAGATTAATTGAATGTTGGCTTTTAATAGATTACTGTTAGTGAAATATTTTAGTGGATCGATATTACTCTGCGATAATTGGAATAAAAGAAATGCAACTTTTTCTTTCACCACCAAAGGTAATTCGCCAAAGGTAAAGACGCTTAATGAAATTGAACTTGAACGATCTAGAATTATTTTTATTATCTTTATTCCGTTCATGTAAACTTAATCGCTATGCAGCGTTATAGAAAGTTGAAATTATTGGAATTTGGCATCGACTACGTTGAGATATTATCTCAAATTCGGTTACCCTCGAATACTTGAATAGTGAAAAGTACAAGAACTTGAAATATAAGAAAATTTCTATAGAAAAAATTTCTACTTAAGAAAATCTTGCTAAATCTTAATGTCTTATTCCTGTATCCTCGGCTACATCATTGAATCTAAACGGGTCTGCGAGATTGCTGAAAAATTGTGCAGGCAAACTCTTAAATTCCATTTCCAGAGAAACGCAGTTTTCTATAAACAAATTTCGTCCCGCGTTTTTAATTTAATTCTACCTAACAATTGTTATTGAATAATCCTCGCTGTATGTAATCTACTTTTACATTGAATTACGAGAACAACTCTGAATGGAATTGTAACAACCACGAGAGATACCTTTGGCGGTGAATGCGTTAACCACTGCTTTTAGCTTGAAATAGTAATTCTCATCCGTTGTTCGCGGATCGGTGTTAACGTGAAACACTGATGCGTCGCAGTGGAACACCGATATGGGGCGGAATAACGGTCGGCAATTGTTGTTCTACGGTGGAAACGGTATCGAACTTATCGGTTGTCAATGGTATTCTCGACGCGATTCATTCGATCATTCTTTCATTCAATTTCATTGAAATAGATGCTCTTGTTCGTGCAATCGATAACACTAACGTAGGAAACTGAGTTTCTTTGTTTATTCTTTCGTGTTAATACGATGAGCTGCTTAAAGGGGAATAAGATGAAAAGTAATATTCGAAGAGGAAAATTACGGAGCGCATTTTTGTCGAGTAAAAAAGTTGTTGTTTTGTCATTGTTAGTTGTTGGAAAGAGATTAATAAAAGTGTCCTTTTTCCGCAGTTCTTCGCTTTTAATGCTAGTGGCAGACTGCTTCATAAAGATATTTTAACTAACTTTCATAAGCTATAGGAAATAACTTAGAAGCTACGAGATCTTTGTAATATGACGTGGAATAATCTAGATAGCATTACAAACAATTATACTTGTGAAAGAAATACAAGAAAAAATACCAAATGAATTTTTCGTTCCGTTTAAAAGTATCATCCTTTGGTTGAAACAATTATGCATGGAATTTTGAAGTATTTGACTTTTAGTAATTCACCAGCCCGACTTTTACCATGCAAATGGATATCGCGATTCCATCAAAGCCCGAAATCGAAAAATCGCCAAAGCTCGTTCGGTTTTTCGGACGATCGCGGTGAAACTATCTCTAAAAATAAAGAATTCAGGTTACATGTAGTTTAAATTCTCTGTGTAAAAGGCATTTACATATTCCGATCATCTCCAGCACTCTGACAGAACAAAAAGGAATGAAGGCCACAAGTGACAAACACGATAAGATATATTTCCCATTTCTTGCAGAAGAAGAGTTTTTAAATTCGATACGTTGTCGATTAACTCTACATTAAAATTATCTTTACATCTGACATTGGAATTCAATATATGTTTCGTCACTTTCTCAAATATTTAAAAGATATCAATGACAAGTTAAATTACCATAACAGCTAAATCAACATTGTTCGTTTTTTACAAAACAGCGGATTTACCGTTTATTTCCGAAGGAATTTCAATCTATAGATTATATTAAGATATATATGGACATATATTTCTTTCTCTTATCGACCATCAAGTGACGTAAAAGTAAGAAAATCGATAAAAATAGATCTATCCATAGTGTGATTTTTATCATGTGATCTCACGTGAAGTAGTATTTAAACTACTATATTTAACAATCAACAACCACTATAAAATATGAGTATTTCAGATCAGAGGTTTATATGAACGAAAAAGTAAACAAACATTAGTTACCATTAATTAGTACACGAGGAATAATGGCCTAGTTGTTGTAAGCTCGGTAAATTATTAATCTCTTCCTGTTGGTTCTAATAAGGTAGGAATAATGAAGGCTCAAGTTTTCATGGTGCATGTACAATGATTTAAAATAATCGGCAAAGTTCTTTTTTAAATCAACGCGAAATTTTAATTAATGCATCTTGCATTGTTCGAGTTTCGAGATTCCTCGTTCTCTACCCTACGAAGCTTCCGGTCTATTTCTGTAAACCCTTATTTCTCTTTTGGACAAGCTCGTCGACAAAACAATTCCCGGGGATTAAATTGCGAAATTAAGCCACGACTTGTGATATTTTTAATTTGAAAAAAGAAGGGAAGCCACGCTCGAATAACTAACATTTAATATTTTTATCACGGCTTAATAATCGTGTATTATGAACATTAACGCGTAATTCTTTCTAGGATTAGTTTGACATAACCGTTGCAGCGCAGAGAAACGAGAAAATTATTTTTCAACAGAAATTTCCAACATGTGGAGCTTATAGTACTTTGAATAAGATTTATGATCAAATTATATGTTACTTACATAATATCTACGTTTCATGTAGAAGAAGATGTCCTAATTCTTCCAGGAGCTTTTAAAGAACAGTTCTTATTCGAAACGACGATTGTATATTTTGAGATTTTATTAGCACCGCAACGAGACGCTGTTGTCACGATTATATTGGTAAAGTTTCAAACGAATTTAAAAACGTGTATAGAAATTACGAGATATTTACTGCGAAAATATATTCATTAAAAAATTAGTATACAGCATGAATCACCTTCTGAAACAGGTAACAAGTGGTCCCATCGAATATTCAAATCTATTAATATGGTGGGAAATTTGCTGTTTAATTACTTTCCTATTACGTTCCTATGCTTTGGACTCGTTTTAAACTTTACTAATATAATCAGGATAGTCAGGTCTGATTACGCTACTAGTGAAATTTCAATACGTTTGATACAACATCTTATATTTGGTGTAATGTATACATAACATTTTTACAAGTGTTCTTCAGATACTTTGAGCAACTGTATATCGGAGCTATGCTATTATTGTTTAGCTGCATCCGTGTTCGAACTACATATTTATCTCTGCCCCCAGCTCCACGATTGGATTTGGACAGTCCTGAAAGTGGATACCATGGCCTGGTGAAGGAAAACGAAACTTTGGTCGAGGTCACGCCACAAATACGAGCTATAGGTGCCAAAGTCTGCTCCTTCCGTATAGCGAACAAGCACCATGGCGATGCACCCTTCGAGATTGTTTTGAAAGAGAAAGGAATGGCAGAGCTGAGGGCACTGAGAGTTCTGAACTGCGAGAAACGGCGTAACTACAAGTTCGATATCGAAGCTGTTGGCTGCAACGGATCGCTATCGGAAAAGTACGAACTGCATTGAATAAACTTGACATTTCGCAATCAGTGTAATTCGTTTTATCTTTTGCTCAAACTGATACGATGTGATACGTTCTATATATCTTTTATCTAGGTAGAGCAATGATACATATATATATATATATATAACGAATAGTTTAGTTTGATTAAATCCTTAAACGTAATGCGAAGCGACTTTTATGAATCGACTTTTTATTAATTTCCAAATTGCTACGCGATAACCAACTATTTTGTAATTTCCAATATTGACGTTTCATTTCATATCACGATTTCATATCACGATGCTTTAATGATTTAATGTTTTTGGAAATGATCTTGCATAGAACTTCGTTAGTTTTCGCCTAGTTTTATACAGAGATAAATTTAATATATACTAAATACGTTTGCCCCAGCTTCCAGTATTTCTGAATTGGAACTGTTTCCTGTTGTTCTATTTTCTCATCTATCTCCACGGCGAGCTTCCGTTATATGTGCGAGCCTTCGAAGCTACTCTTCTTATAAAGAGACTCGACCATACTCTTTATAATAGATTATCTAATCTTTGGATTTGATTACATCGATTTTGTTCGTAGATGTTGAACTCGAATCTTAAATTAGGTGTATATTTTATTATGTTTACTGATTATTTTGAATTCTAATTACTCTCAACTATACAAATGCATGGAGGTTGCCACTAAAGTATAGAGTATAATGACGTTTGAAGTTTGCCTATATCTTAATTAACACTTTGACGGCCGCACATTTCGGCGTAGATCTTATTGCCAACCGCCGGTACTTCTCGCTCAGTTTAATAGAATAATTATACGAATTATCGTATAATTATGATACACTTTTGGAGAAGATCGCATCGAATCCATCATCATTACTGAATCTTTATCATATCATCTTAATTTATTTTGTACGCTTATGCATTATACGAATTCATTCATTTATTTTCTGATCGTACCATGCAGTTGTAAAAAGCGGGATTATAATCGTTTCCTGACTATTCACTTTCA
The DNA here is from genome assembly GCF_910591885.1 of Bombus terrestris. Taxonomy (NCBI): domain Eukaryota; kingdom Metazoa; phylum Arthropoda; class Insecta; order Hymenoptera; family Apidae; genus Bombus; species Bombus terrestris. The sequence goes on along the minus strand of NC_063282.1, from coordinate 3,235,684 downwards.
CTGGATCATTAGACTCACAAATTGCCGATCTTTGCAGTGCATTTGTAAATCGTTTCGCTTCGATAGAAACACTATCAAATATAGGAATTATTTGTCTCACGCGTAAGTGCCGATTAAATTAAAAAAAAAGAAGTTACGTAGACGGGACGGGGGCAGACAACAGATGGTAAAGCGAAATGACGTTTACGTAATAGCGGCGATCAAAGTGTTAAGAATAGAGATACCAGGAGTCCTAATTTAGGACGATTTCTTAAACATAAGAATATAAAAATATATTCAGCTAGTAACGCAGTAACAGATCGCATTGAGATAAAGTAGTTTATAGAAAGATAAACCTTGTTACACTATTTATCTATTTTTTACTTTGATGAAGATAAAGTTATAAATTACAAGATTCATTCTTTTTAATTATAGTTAGTATATAGATAGTAATATTATGTATTATTATATTAAACATCATACAGTTATATTGTTAATATGTAATATTTAATCATATAACTACGTAACTAATCACATATAACAAGAAATATCTAAAAAAAACAACGTTGTTATTTTAGCGCTACGGTGCATATTACCGTGGTGGACGTGAACGAATATGCACCACAGTTTCTGCAACCGGCCTATGTCAGCACCGTGGATGAAGGTCGCCTATACGAAGAAGTTGTCCGCGTCGAAGCATCCGACAGGGATTGCACCCCGAAATTCGGTGATGTATGCAAGTATGAAATTTTGACAGCTGACCAACCATTCATCATCGACAATGAAGGAGCGATACGCAATACCGAGCCATTGGATTACGAGCGATCCCATAACTACATCTTGAGCGTGGTAGCGTATGACTGTGGTATGAAACAATCTGCACCTGCTATGGTCACCGTTAAAGTCAATCGTGTATGCGCCCCCGGTTGGAGAGGAATTCCAGAAAGGGTTGACTATGCCGCTGGCGTAGGTTCTCAACCGTTGCTTCCTTCCGCTAGACTGGATCTTTGCGACGCTCCCTGTATATTGCGTAATGTTCGAGCCACCTTAACTCTTGCTACGGACCATATAGGGAAAGGTTGTGACCGTGACACATATGGTGTACGCAGCCAACGTAAATTATGCGGCGCATCTCACGATAGCGTAGATTTATTGCCAAGTCCTGGGCCTACGACTTCCTGGACGGCATCTTTGTCTCGAGACGAAGGCAGGGAAGCGGATGAAATCTTTGAATTTGACGGCGTTGATTCTGCTGCCATTGTACCTAACGATGTGCTGGAGCATAGCCTGGCACAGAAATTCACGGTTGGAGTTTGGGTAAAACATCGACCTCGACCCAGACAAGACCCTCATGTTAAAGAACATATCTTGTGCGCTGCCGATGATCACAGTAAGTTTACGTTAACTGTTCTTAAAATATACATCGGATGAAATAGGCTTGTACCATTAAACGATCCATTGTTTGATTTGCAGAGATGAATAGACATCATTATGCCCTGTTTATTAGAAACTGCAGACTGATTTTGCTACTTAGACGTGATTTCTCAGAGGGTGATCCTAATATCTTCCGGCCTGCCGAGTGGCGTTGGAAACTTACTCAAGTGTGCGATGATAAGTGGCACCATTACGCCGTTCAAGTCGACTTCCCCCACGTGACCTTATTCGTTGATGGAGAGGAATGGCATACAGACGAGAAGAATCCGGAAGTGATCGACGACTGGCCGTTGCATCCTGCGAAAGGCGTTAACACAACTCTTGTTGTTGGTGCATGCTGGCAGGGTTCCGATAATAAGACGAAACATCATTTCCGTGGCTATCTGGCTGGACTGTCCGTGCTAGTTGGACGGAACGAGAAACCAGACGTGTTGTCTTGCTTGCGTCGTTGCCAGGAAGGTATTCATGTGCCATCGATGGATCTGCTTCAACCTGGAACCCAATTGCTCACCAATTGCGATCTAACAGAGGTACGAATCGACGGAGATAATCGCACTAACGTTGAGACGCTTCTCCGTCGTATTGGTTATTCCAACTCCAGACGATTTCCTACCCCGGGTCGCCGTAATTTCCGTTTAGAAACAACGATCGTTTGCGAAGGTAGTGAAGACAATCCGCTCCCGGTACCAACTGTTCAATCGTACGTCACTGTTCTACCACCACCTCGTCCAGGTATAACTGTCAACGGGACCGGCTATGTGGCTAGGGAATACACAGATTTTCGTCTAGGTGTACGCGTGTTCCCAGACATTCATGTCACTGCCGGTTCCGCTGCCAGATTGGATGCATGCGCAGTCAGTGTTTATCCAAGTCTTAATCCCGACCACGAAAGCTTAGGTTTACCTGGCGATGCTCTGCGTAGATTCCATTCTATCACTGCGCGTGTAGATCGCGATGGTGTTGTTCTCTCTGGCGCTGACACACCTTATAACTACGAACAATTGATACGTCTCATTATGTATACGAATCGCAAACCAGCTTACTATCTTGATCGTGTATTCAAACTGACTTGCTCCGAGCTCAGCGGTCGATTCGCTAGCAACGAATACGTGCAAACTCTCGCTGTCATTCATCCGAAAGAGAAAACTACCGCTCTTCCCCTTTCTACTCCTGATGATCCACCAATCGCCAGAATTCTAGAACCAGCACCTGGACACGTGCAACTGTCTCCTCATCACGCAGATTTGCCAGAAGAATATGCAACAGCCGCGCTTCGCGAAGGTAACAGAAGCATCGGGGGTGCAAGTGGTAATCACGCAGTTACGATTGTCGCTGCCGCTTGTATCTGTTTCTTACTCTTAATGGCGGTGGTTGGAGCAGCGAGAGTCAGGGGAGCCGCGAAGAGACGACCATCAGCCGGAGACGAGTTGGCTGCCGAAACTGAAATGGCCTGGGACGATTCTGCATTGGCTATTACCGTGAATCCAATGGAAAGGCTCACAGAACACGATTCTCATCAGCAGAGCCAGAGAGACGACGATGTCGATGACTCCGGAAGTTCAGACTCCGAAGATGGATCGTACAGAGATGACGATTTAGATAGTTCCGATTGCGAGAATGATTGTGAGCTGAGCAATGGCCGACATCGCCGACATAATTCACCTCATGATTTGGAATGGGATCATCGTGATGTTTAAACTACTATTTCTCTGCATTCACCATCCCCTTTCTTCATATGGTGATTAAGTGGAGTACTAACTCATATTGTTTGTCATTAATCCCTTCCAAAAAATCATTATTATTTCTTTTTTTATGACGCTTCGTAATGCATATAGAACGAACGTGATTCTATAACGAGGTCTGGTAAATTATAAACTATTCTAATATTTATCACTTGGAACTTTTCGAACTTGAATGCGTCTTTTAAAAGAACATATTGATATTTTCGATAATTAATCTGATATTCCTATGTATAAATACGAAAGCGTCGTATTATATCCGTCCCCATAGATGAAGACATATTGGTATCGTAAAATGTTAATACACACCAACTAGTTAGTACTCTCCTTAAAAGCCAGCAAAATTTGTAAGAGAGTGCGGGACGCTTTATCGAATAGTTAAACTCTTTCTGTCTACAACACGATTGATGTTGATAGATGAAAGATACACGTAAAAGATACTTAAGTTTACTGGGAAATTCTCGGTAAATATTGGAAATAATTAATTTATATTTGACTCTCATTACTGCTAATAATTATTATTATTATTATTAATATTATTATTATTACTGCTATTTTTATTATTACCATCATTATGTTTATTATCAGTAGTGGTAGGACGAGGGAACTTTTTTATACTCTTAATTATCTTCTCCTCCTTTTATTCTATTTTTATTCTATTCCACTATTACTTGTTATAAATATTTACTAACGCTAACTACTATATTATATATTGCTATTATATTCAATTATGATTTCCTTTGATACACAGGACAGCCCGATGACGTAATCTGACTGTTATCTAATTGAACATATTACTCTTCCTTATTTCTAACTTAACTCTTAACGCTCCGACTTTTAATTGCGAACATCGACCGGCAACTCCAACTTATTCTCATCATACTTCGACTCGCAAGTTTTTAAGTGTCGGATTTTAAATGCTACAATGACGTGTAAATAATAATATTAAAGTCATTCAAAACAATCTTTATTCATCTCAGAAGTAATATAATTTTGATTGCGATATTTATATTAATTATAATTGAGTAATGTGTGGAATTTTTTAAAACATTCGCATTACTTCCTTTTGCCGAACAAACAAGACACTTTTTCTTTTTTCCTTTTCGGCAACTGATTTATTATATGGAGTTTCCCATCTAAACGTTGTTCCTTATCTGTTCTGGAAGGCCTGCCATACACATTGTTGTTCCGGAAGTTACTTATGAGCTGACTTATTGATAATTTGACAACCTTATAGTGTGACAAAGCGCTTTCTCCTTTCCTTTCCTGAGAAATCTTGTAAGGTACATAAGCATTTATTACGCTTGTTTCTAGTCCCCAAAGGAACAATTTCCGCCACCGTTTCAACAATTTTCTCAGGAAACAATGTTGATGCATATTGATCGGCTTTATCTACACCATCCATATTACTCGTATAGTTTGCAATCACATTTTGTTTTGAAACTTCTTCAGTAATTATGACTCTTGACCCAAAGGTGTGATACGTGCTCGACATAGTGACAATTCGCTTGTCTTTCCAAGCAAGGAGTAACTAATTTGAATGGCGCATTGCAATTGTATTTGAATCGATAAATTTCGGATTAGAAATTCCTTGTGATATGTGTTTGCGATTTTATTATATTTTGTACCTGTTATGTGGCACTTAATTTGTAACAATTCCTCTGCCAGGACTAAACTTGTATGGTATCTATCTGTGTAAACGTGATATCCTGCATAGCTAGGAACGGAATGTAACAATTTGTTACACAGATGTAAAACTATTCTTGATGATATTGACAGATCTGGTTTTATAAGATCTTGCGATGTGAGTTTGCCATAGTATTGTAAAATGCCATAAACGTATGCGGATTTTGCTAGGACAAATATCCGTATTCCTCCTTTAGTAGATTATAAAACTAATCCTCCCCCTTAACTTTCACAACAGCTTCGCCTATAGAGACTTCTTTTCCGGGTACAAAATATTTTCGGAATTTCTCGTCCAAGTATTCCATGAAATTGTTTACTTTTTGAACTCTCGTTCAAGTGTAACGTGCAAAAAATTTGCAAGAAACGCTTCCGGCTGAGGATCCGCTTATAGATGCGAAAATCAAAATTGTCATCGTCGCTATCTATATTTTCCTCACGAAGATAATTCATTTTTCTTCTCGACATAATTAACCATCGGCGGTGCCTGAGAGGCACGCTTGGAGCGTTAAGGGTTAAACTTTTTAACTCGATATTTGATCTCATAAGTATATATATATATATATATATCTATATATTTTTTCCATAACAATCGAGTCTTTCATATTCGACTAAACTAAGTATTTAAAAATCGTGGATGCCCAATTTATTATTAGCATGCTATCAATGAGGACAAACAATAAAAAAAATAATATATACATAGATATATATTTCTAATCGGTAGCACGTAAAATCGGGCTGAGCCTAAAGCCATCGTATGATACTTGCCCAATTTTCCACTTTATTTTTAAGTAAAAAAAAAAAAAAAAAAGGAAACAAAAACCTCTAATATAATTTGCACAATGTTCCTTCCTAATCAATTTACAAAAAGAAAAAAAGAAAACTCTTAGCTCTTAGTAAGGACATTGCCGCGCATCTTATGATAGTGCTTCACCATTAAGTACGGTATAATATCATATCCGTATACATGTGTGCGCATGCATATAGATTTGTATGCAATTTCATTGCGTATACAGACTGTATGAAGTACACGTGTATGTGCATGAGGAGAGAAAAAAAGAAAACATGTGTACTTACATATACATACAGCGTCCGTTCATTATTCTGTGGTGAGGAGCGCCGTTCTCTACGGAAGAGGCAATTTATTCTTGGGGGAAAATAATGCGCAGCGATTCGACCAGCAAGGGTATCGTTTGTTATTTTTTTAAAGGATTATCGTGCAATCCTACTCGTTTCATAGGGAAACTGATTTTTATGTGCCTTTACGCGACTAGTATGTTGAATTCTACTCTATATTTTAATAGCGAACACTGGAACTGATTTCCTATCAGTATATCTCTCGCATGTTAGACGTATCTTGACGCTTGAGAACGTCTCGAAAGCAAACTGCTCTACTGTTGTTGTATTTTAAAACATTAACTGTTATAATGGCATATAGGTGTTAAGGGACAGATGCAAAGAAAAATATCGGCCATTCCTTGATGCACGATCCGTCGCGTTCATCAGAAAAAGAGAAGCATGTAACGAGGAACGTAATCGAGTGTTAAACGGAAGTATTCTGTATTCTGTTATTTGTAATAGCGAACGAGCACGGTTCGTTTGTCATTGAATGCATGCCACGTACGTGCAATGATCCGCAGGGTATTAATTATCGACGAATGATCTCGTAAATAACTGCGCATTGATACTCGCTACGAAGTAATGAAAGGATCTTGTGTATGTATTTGTGTATTTAGAATTATACCGACCGATCGAATACTTAGTACTGAAAGTTTGTGTACGGATATCTATATTCATAGAAACTATATGAACAATTTATTTTTCCAACGAGCATATCATATCATTTTTATAAGAGATTTGTCAGAAGTTTGAAAACTTTTCTTAAAAAGGCTCCTACATAGCAACTCGCTATCGTGACGTTACTTGCCATAATCGCGACTTGTTTCTCTCATTTTTATTTTCCAACGAATTCCTTTTATTTTTAACCGTTTGTCTATTTGTTTGACACGTCTTGGATAAAGATACGCGTGTTATCTTTACGCGTTTGTTTCGTTTCAAAAACTCTGATCGAGGAAGAACAGAATGGCGCGTCGATTAAGTATTCAAAGTGATCGCGGAAGACATAAAAGAAGAAAGAGAAATATAACAATGATCGACAGAAGCGAAACGGAGAAGAATGTAATATTGCTGCTGCTATTTATTTCATATGATTTTTTATCTTTTAAGAGCGTACATGCGACACACGTGTATGCGCACTTCGGATTTCCTGGCAAATTCCGCGTGAATAGACGAACCACCATGCCTCTCTCTATTCCAAATTTTAAATCTCTCATCTGATTTAAAATCTCGGTTCGTAGTTGTCGGAACGCAATTATATTATTATCAAGGATATCGATCTAAACGCATTTCACTTATGTACGGTGTAATACTCGGGGAAAAATAATTCTATTAGAAAAGAATGAACTTCCCCTCTTTATATGGGATTATACATTCTTTATATACACGAACACACACACGCTTGTCGGATATCATCAGATTTATCGTGAATCATAAAAAGAGAAAAAGAAAAAAATTTCGATTGACCGATTCCTTCTTCGATCGCACAACACAGCGCCCCACAGACCCTTTCTTCAGTCTTTTACACGGCATAAGTATAACAAAATCTGACAATTGCACAAACGAGTAAAAATGCTGGCTTTTGGAGCATTAGGAGCGCGAGAATTCGAATCGCGGTGCATTCTGTACCGGAAGTCGTTTTCGACCAAGGGTATCTGTCGACAACTGGAGTACAGAAAGGGAGCATTCTTTTGTTACCCGGTCTAACGAGCCATTTGGAGCAAGATGTAATACGTATATGTATATCAGGAAGACTCGTTTTTCTCGGCTGCTAGCGAAGAGATTCGTAAGAGAGAACGACACCATTGCAAACCTAACTAGGCGTGTACACGACGCCTGCTCTAAAGATGTACTTAATTATATTAATTATATTATGGAGAGTAAGGGAAGAAAAAAGAGAAAAGAAAAGAATGGAACTACGCAAAACAAAAACCAACTAGATGATACTATTATATAATATATATTATACATAAAAATATATCTAAGCTGTTTGCAAATGATGATTTAAGAGATGAAAGGAAAAAGAGAGAAAAGAAAAATGAAAAACCAGAGGGAAGAAGGTATGAATTTGTAATGTACTATTGTATTTTGTAGGCAGCTAGTGTACGTATACATATGCACATGTATCCGTGTATGTATGTTTACGTATATAAATATACATACTCTTCGACATTTACACGTACCGTTCGCCTAAATAGTCTGCAGAATATTTTCAATTCAACATCGGTCCAAGGTGAAACAATTCAGGAGTATACTGTTCGCGATCGTATGAATCAAGTGTGACACTTTAAAAAGCCCGCGAATTTTTGTGTTCCTGAATAGCGAAACGCTTGATCCGAATTTGTTAGAGCACTTGGGCGCACGGCAGATAACACACGCTCTCGCCTCTAATTCGTATACAAACGTAAGTACTGTATACTCTCGATGGAAGAAGAAGGAAAAAAGGCCACAGAAATTGCGTGCATAGGTACGTGTCTGTCACGTAATTGAAACACTTCAACGTTCAATAAAATACAGAGAAGGATAAAAAGAGATAAAGTAATACCAATCCTACGGTAACGTTGTAATGAATTAAATAATCAACTATACCGACTATATAGCTAGGCCGTAAGGGATGACACGTTACGGACCGACTAAATTCCCTCCCGTCGCAGATTGATTGTGTGTTAACTAATAAGGATAAGTAACGATATAGTACCGTTAAGGAATTTAATTATTAATACTGATACTATATGTACGCTAAGCACAGTTTCAAAGTCATTAAGTGACGTGAAGTACAGCTAAGGCGAGAAAGGATTGTAACACAAGTCTTAATTTAAACATGTGACACACTGAGTTACTCGGCGCGTCTGCACGCGACGCACAGAAACGTCAAATTACCTTGTTATCCTGCAACTGAGAATCGTTCGACAAGAGAAATATTAGCAATAGTATTGTACACAGAGAAACATACACATCTGCATACGTATGTATGTACACGTCATACACATTTACACCCAACATACATACATACATGCATACATACATACATACATATATACATACACACGCACACACAGAGTACATACAGAATACACACGCGCGGCCGCATATACACGCTGCACAGGCTAGGAAAATGAAATACTATCTATAACGACATATTATAAATAATATTAAGACGTCAACTGTATTTGTTTAATAAAGATGTACATTCGAAAAGTGGAGGGACTAACTTTACAGCCGATAGGATGTATTGGAATTTAGATACGTTGTATATTTGCTTTAGTAGTGTATATTAACTTTATTTCTCACATATTTTTATACTACTATGCTACAAATTTGATTAGATTTTATTTTGTTTTACAAAATCACGGAACGAAGCTTTCGGTGTAAAGTTATACATGTTGCAAAGTAATAATGATTGAAACCGACGATTAAAATCTATGTATAAAATACTTGAAGAATTTAATGTACTTTAATATGTCCTATAGGCTGAAAAATAGTTGATATTAATTTTTCCCTTCTTAATTTGTAGTAGATAAGAATGTTCATTTAATAGTATTTAGTAAATTGTCTTTTATTACATACGTTTAGTTTAAATAAGTTTATATACACAAAAATTAAAAAATCTAGTTTATATACATATCAAAAATCTTTACCTATTAAAGAAAATGAATCAAAATTAGTTTGTTAAATATAATTTGATATATGAACCCGTGACTATTTAAAAATCACTTGAGGAATACTTCTACTATATTCTTTGGGTTATTATAATTCATTTATTGAGTTATAAAACATCTTTATTTTGTATCATTTAAATCAAACATTTGATAAAATAAAAACATACTCTTTATAAATATCAGAATTCTTTATTTTAGTATATGTATATATATATTAAATTAAAATCATTTGCAACATTAACAGCGTCGATTGTATATGTATACAAATGCTGTTACACTATGCCATTGTTTTTAATTTTCATTAAATAATTAACACATAATACCTTGCTCCATGCTCTTAATACATATCATATATTCACAATTAAATACGATAAACAAAGTGTAAATAAACTTTTTCGCGTCTATATAAATAATGGCGTACAACGAAATGTTTGCATGCCTTAAAAATCACATTATGTAATACTATCAAATTCTACTTTTAAAGTAATTCTATAATGTAATATTTGGAACTATTTGAAAAAAAAGATGGTTTTTATAATTTTTTAAAAGCGGAGATCATAACCAATTTACAGAAAATTTTCTCTTATCATTATCATTTTCATTATGGAAAATTTTATTAATATGTCGAAAATACTTTTTAGCATGAATCCATCTGGGAACTCCAATATTTATTTATATTCTTTTGTGAATATTATAAAATGTTTATATTTAAGTTTCACTCTTACCCATGGTGTGAATTTATGCTGCTCCAGTTGAATATTTAAATATTTTTATTTATCGATGATATTTGATTCAAGCGGTAACGCAGCTTTTGTAAAATAATAGATTGTAACACCAGTCTTAACAATGCATAGTTTTACAATATTAAAGTCAATTTCATTACTGCACGATGAATGAATTAAGTAGTATTATTTATAAATAATATCTTATTAATTAGGCTTATGCACATTAAAAAAACATTAAAATATTCTGCGGTTTTAATTAAATTTCATTAGATTTAACTAATTCTTATTTAATAAATCCATTTCGAACACAGCACTGTTATTTTAGAAAATGAAATATTAATAATTAAGTGAAATAGTGACTAAGGCAAGAGATAAATACCGACAAACTGATTTCAGACGTAAAATGAGTATGTATTATGTTAGTCTCTATCCGCCTGCTATAATTACCTTTACAATAAACAATATATATTGTTTTTCTCGTATCAAATGGGTGTCTCACGAAGAAATAATACTTCCAATATTTTTTACTCGATTTGTATTGCATAATGTATTTACTGCAAACAGCAGTTTTTATCTCAGTATCAGCAAACGATAATCGTTGTTTGTTCACCAGTATTGGGTGAAAATAATTTTATATTTTCTGCATTCCAATGTAACAGTGCACTTTGACATACGACATTCCATACATAAGGAATAAAGAACTCTTCTGGTTGTTCCTCTTCTACATACTTAAATTTTAGTTCTGGAAATTTCTATATAATGCATAGACAAGTTAAATAATGCAATTGAGTAGAAACAACGTATATAATAGAAAATATATAAATAAAACCATCAATACTTATTGATTTAGATTAATTATTTAAATAGATAAAAGATAAAACATACCCTTAAACGGTCACGTGGCCATTCACTAGTACCTTGCTGGATCGTAGTTAATACCTGACTCACGCCAAGTTGTGACTGATCTTTTTGTTCCAATTTATAAGAAAAGAAATTTATGACCTGACGGATAAAGTACAGTTATTTAATTTAAGAATTATAATATATATTTCTTATGTCTTATACTGGAACTTACAGAATCTATATTTTGCACAATGTCTTGAAATGCTGAATGCATCCTAAATGGTTGAAAAATATCTTTTTTATACAAAAGGGTGTATATTAAGTTCGGATTATGTGCGAGTCTATGAGTTAAACAACTATTTATGATTTCTAGTACCATTCGCAAAACTTCTTCAAGTATTGTTAAGTCTTGAATCTGAAATGAAATATGTTTAATATATACATTATTTAGCATAAATTATTTATTACAAATAACTGTAGGATCTTACCAAATCTGTATTTGCTGTTGTTCCATTAATTGTGATAGTAGTACTATCAGAAGAAATAGAAGGTTGCGTGCGTATTTTTGCTTCTAATCTAGCATGTTTCTTTGCAAGAGTTTCAAACAAACTTAGCAATCTTTGACTAACATAAGGATGTAAAGATGTGAACTGTGCTGACATATTTGCTAAAGCTGCTAAACAATTTGTGTGAAGATATTTATCCTGTAAAATATTAAAAATATATTATTGCTTAGCTTTGTATTAATTTTCTATTATATTTATATTTGCTTTTATACATGTATTTACCCTCATTTTGAACATGTTATATTGTATAGTTCTTATGACAACAAGAATTAAAAGACCTCCTAATGATATTTCACTTATTGATCTTTCTGTATACCAACCTACACCCCTAAGCATCTAAGAATTGATAATTATTATTATTAATTATTTATGATTTCATGTACTTTTGCATAGTTTTTCGAAATACTTACTATTTCATGTATCCTCTTGTTAAATGTTTCGTCTTCACTTAAAATTAGAAGGATAATAAGAGACATATAAATATGATGAGATGTATTGTTTGGAGCATGATATAATATCTGAAGTATTGGTATTACCTATACAAATATGTTAGTTAGAAATTCCATAATATATTTCAAGCTTATGACAACTTTAAATTAATAAATTAATAAGTTTATATTTACCAATAGCTGTATATCTGGTCTTCTCATGATGTCTTGTTTTATACTTGCATTCCTATGTAGCAACATGTATAATAATAATGTAACTTCATCTGTATTTGGTATCTTACATATAGTATTATACAATTTATTTAAATTAAATCTAAATGCACATTTTGTTTGCATTGTGAAATACCCTTCTAAAAAATATATATAATTACGTCAGAATCAATTAGTAATAGAATATTGACATTTATCAATGACAGATTTTTTGTATCATTTAATATCTGAAAATTAATGTAGAAGTTCATTAAATTACTAGCCTTGCATATCAATAAATGTAAAAAGGGCATTCCTGTAAGGATTTTCAGTTGCAGTACAGTGATTTGTTAATACCAATAGGAGTAATAATGATTGACTAGCAAGAGGTGTTTCTGTGTCGCGTTTTCGTTCTTCTTCTTCAGAAGTACCATTACTTGTAACTTGTACGTTCTTTAAGCTACTACCCATGCCCATTGTAATTACATTCCATAATCCAGCTGAAATGTTCGATGTAAATATATTAATATTTGTTTTTGGCAAAAGAAGTATTTTATTCTAATACATAATGTATCGTATTATTAAACGTACCAGCTATACTAAAAACAATACTTCCTCCTGGTTGTTGTGTAAGTAAACCAGGAGGAGCATGTTCTTGCTGCACAAAATTATGCAATAAAGTACACACCATTGCTGGTGCATGTTCACTAGAATGTGAATGCATTGCTATTCTGTAGATGCAGCTGTATTCAGCTGCAGTTTGTGAAAACAATTGTACGGAAAGTAATACAAGTAAACAATTTATAGCTTCTAGATGAACCACATATGTGAACTCACTGTAAAAATGTTGTATGCAGTATATAATTTAATATAAATAATTTAATATAATATAAGTAATGAGGACATAATGTTAAATTAGTAGTATAGTGCAATATAAAAATATAATCTACTCACCACAGTGGTACATCTGTTACAATATCAATTAATGCTTCAAAAAGATCTTTTAATCTGTAAGATGAATTTGACGGTGTTGGCACTGGTAACTGTGGTGCTTCTATATGTTTTATCATTTCTTCTTCACCCACTGTTTCAATTAAATATTTCAATATACATCTCAATGCAAACAATGCATTATATGTTTGCCATGCTGATATGATTCTATAAAATATAATCAAGTATAACATGGGTAATAAAGTAATAAATTATTTTTATAATTCTAGTTATGAAATACGATAATAAAAATACCATACTTTTGATTTTGCATTGATGCCAGTAAATTACTAGCACGCATAAGAGCAACTTGTATCAGATTACCAAAATTGCCAGTACTTAAATTGTTAACAAGTAATTGCTGGCATGAGGAGTCCAATCGAGAATCTAATTCTATTTGGTCATTCCTCGTAACAGGTGCTCTCATGTTGTAAGACAGAAACGTGTTCCAAAATGGATCATTTGGAAGAATACTTTTTTTTCCACAAAACTTTTCTAAATAAACATTTTTAGATAGATCATCGTACCGACTTGGTGTTGTACCCATTGCCTTGCCTTAAATTGCTAAAAATAAAACACATATTTAATTTTCTTTACAAACATAGATTTAATAGATTAATATAACATATTTATTTATGAGATATTTTTTATTTTTATTTTAACATATCAGCAATCTGTTTTTGATAATTTCATATTATAGGTTAAATTTACTATATTTCTTGATAGATTGTATATAACTATAGTAAAGCTAACTCATAGAGAGCATCAGATCACACCAATAAAAGAAAACAAATTACAGAACAATTTCAGTCACATGAAAACACCGTATAACAACATACTTTGACAATCCACTGTCATAGAAATTGGAAAATTCAATAATAATTTCTAAATATGGGGTTTTGCTTCATATATTATCGCCTTTATGCTCCTATGTGTTTTCCGTGTCGAAATTATCATTAAATATATTTTTTGCAACACGTTTGCAGTTAATATGAATGCAATGAGTAATACGGAGAAATATAACCTCTTTACATGTCCACCGAGTATTTTACAAACATACATATAGATAAATCATCTTAGTTCAAATGAGCGCCACCTTTGTTATTCATTAAATATCATTTCAATTCGTTCAATTAGTTAAACTAATAATGACTTATAATTCATTTAATTTTATCGCGTAAAAGTGTAATCAAAAAATAAGAACACTAAAGTATGTATATGTACTGCATATAACACATGGAAACAGGTTCCACATCATTAAGATGACGTATCAATATGCCGTAGCCTTAACATGATTACAACGATAATCGACTATTTGAATTTATTTTACTCGTGGCGTACTTACAACAATTATATTAATGTTTATTTTATAAATACATACAATTTATTTTGACACAAACAATACGATACTTTATTATATAATTTTAACATTAAATGGAATCACTATAAAATAAAGAAGACTATTAAAAAGTAGACGTATTAGATTGAACAGAAAGTCATAATTGATACAGTTTCAACAACAAGTAAATTTTTATAAATCTTGTACGTATATAAATTACGATATTTACGTTTTCTTTAATGATTATTTTCAGAGTGAAATTTTGTCCACATTCCAACTTTATATTCTCACCATAAAATTGCCAAAATGAATCGCCATCATAAATTATTACAAACCGAAGAAATATATACAGAACTTATAGATTCAATAAAATCTGCTGTCAAAGGAATACAAGAGCAAGTTATTCCTATTAAACAATTTCTTGGTGATCACAGAAAAGAAATCATTAAACTTAGCAGGTTGGTTCGTAATTTTTTAAATTTTAAATTAAGAATAATTTTTATTTTAAAGAGAGTTTAATCTGATGTCTGAAATAAATCGAAATGTAAAATAGTGATTTTTAATTATCTTTTAATTTATTTTATTCTTCTTTTATACAGGGTGTCTCGACTAACTTGATTATTCGAATAACTTCTAAACTATGCGTTGTATGAAAAAATTTTTCGTTCAAAAGCTTAAAGATTTATTTCGTGTTGTGTCAAGTTGGAGATTCAATATCATCAAAGGTTTCCCTAAGACGCGGTGTTTACTTGGCAATCATTTATTAACCTACGACAGTACGATAACGAATAAAAATAGACGACTGTGATAAGGTAAAATCTATGGTATTGATAAACATAATCATATAAACACCGCTGTTGCACGGAAATATTTGATAGTATTGTATCGTCAACTTGATATTGTACAAAATAAATTTTCGAGAAATGAAGCGAAATTATTTTTTAACTATTAGATTTAAAATATAAATGCAGGGCGCAAAGTACTCCTCCGAACCATGCAACTTTTGTGTAAAAAATTTGTTCACACAACGCGTACTATAAAAGTTATCCCAGGTGATCGAGTTAGCTGAGACACCTTGGATACATGTAATAATATAAAAGACATAAAATTATAAATTCAAGAAAAACAAATAAACGCAAACACTAGAATATTTTTATTCGTAATACGGATATTGTTTTAATTTTTTAATAGAAATATAATACTTTTATTTACAAGTGTAATAGTATAATATTATTATATTTTTATTGTTTTTTAATTATATATTCATCTTTCATTTTTGCAAGTAGAACGGAAAAATGGATGGACGACTCCTTAGAATTTGTACAACTGTTCTATGACAACACTTTCAAGGAACTCATAAGTATCGAACGAATATGCGAGGAATGTCTCGTACGTCTGAACACTAATTTATTAACAGCAACAAAAGGTCGTGCGCAACCACCGTCTTATTTATCTGCGAAAGAGATGAGGAAAATTTATAAAATGTGTCGTGATGCATTCAACGAAACGAAGGAGAACGAATTATCCTGTCTCTGCACTTGGGAGAATAAACCTACATGGGATCTCGACGATACTCAAGATATCCTAATTAAACCAAAAGAAATGGCACTAACCGAATTCGACGAATATGACTTGAAGTTTATTCAAGAAATCGTTTATCTTCGAACGCGTATGTTCTCCTTACCAAAGAAACGAATTGACGTGTAGGTAAACTTTATAACCTTACAATGTTAATATTGACATTTCAGTGATTAGAAATATTTTAATCTTGATTCGTTAATTTCGTTAGTGAGGACAAATAGATCTAACAGTTCCGATTGACACCTTACACACGTTTTTATAATTCGTAATGTAGTTTAACATGTTTTTAGGAAAAGCGGTCACGATATTCTTCGCGACACTGCCAATGGCAAACATCGAACAAGCATTCGATTATCGTTGAACACTGCAGACTTCCTCCAACTTCTTAAGCAGAGAGAGGTTCAGCAGGGGTTCTCTTACGAAGATGAATTATCCAAACTGAAGAGTTTGACATTCGTCGATGGAAAATTCAAGACTAACGACACTTGGTTAAAGATTTTAGACGTTCAAGGAGTTCTGTATGGATCGTTGTGGCATTTAGCACTTTGCCCGCAAATTGAGAAAATTCTAACGAAACGTTTGGTACCAAAATTACGTTTAAATCCACGTGCCACTTTTGATTTTCTTTCGAAGATTACCAACTTTGCAAGTTTCGTACTATCGAGAACGGATTTAATAACTCTGTTGAAACACGAGAAAGATGCCATTTGGTTGAAGAGCTGGAAAAATCAGTTCATGGCGATAGACGGGAGGCACGTTGCTGCGACATTGATACAAGCTTTTTGGCGTGGTAGTTGGGTAAATATTATTTTTTTTATCATGATCGTATAAGCAAATCTCTTATTTTTCATAAAGTAGCCTTCTGCGTTTATTATCATAAACGTCTCGAGACAGAGAACAAAGTTATAACTTAATCAATCATGTCTCTAATAGGATAATATTCAAAATGCGTAGAAGGGAAACTTTTATTACGAGGGAAATTATTATCGAAAGGAATCTATTTCTAAAGTAATTATAAACGAGATACTCATATAGAAACCTATTTTACATAGTTACGCAGAAAGAAATGGCTCTCAGAGTGTCTTTACATAGCCGCGAGTCTCATGTGGTTCTTTTGGATCTCGTTAAAAGCGAAAAAAGAAATGCACCGTCGTTACCTCAGGAAAATGCTGGCCTCCTTGCAAACTACTCGAGACCTTACTCTAAAATTAAGCAACGAATTCGACTCTATAACCAAGCAGCCTCATGTAGTCTTACATCTACCATCCATCGGACATCCTAGACACTTACGCGAAGTATTCAATCCCAAGATGTTCACCATTTACCAGAACATTACGATCCTACGAATTTGTTTCGTACGCAATCCAAACGCTGAAGTGATCTATATTCTGCCCGTGAAGCCTACCGAAGATCTATTAACGATGTACAGCGACTTCATCGAGTCGATGTCACCCGACGAAGACGTTGCGAAACGAATTACTTTTATCGCTCTCTCACAAGCAGATTGTTTTAAGAATCTGCCTTTAAACGTCTCCAGGATCCTCCACTGTTCTCAAGAATCTATAAACGAGATTGAGAAGAAAATCGCTGGCAAATCGGCTTATTTCTTGCCTTACATTGTCGACGAGTGCGACATGAGATTGGCAGGTACTCTCAATGTTCCTCTACTGAGTCCCGATATGGAAATGCAACGAAAATTTCTAAACGCTTCTAACATGTCTGAAATGATCAACAGCTTTGGCCTTTCGCAGCTACCGTATAAAAGTAACATAACGGATTATGAAACACTCTGTTCGTCGTTGTCCGAGTTAATGGTACTTCATACTGAAATTAGTATGTGGTTGATCAAGTTGAATTACGGTACGGCCAGTAAACAGAGTGCAATTTTTCTAATTAATCATATTAGCGTGCCATTTATGCCGATATTGAGACGGGAACGAGAGAAACACGGCGATTATTGGATGGAGCAGCCAAGCTTGAGGGCTGAATTTCTTCAGAAAATGAGGGAACACGTACCGAAAATCATACCAAATGTGATTCGGTTGTCGAAGATGTATAGTACTTGGGTGATGTTCTACGCTCATATACAGAAATTTGGGTGTTTGCTGCAGGCTGTACCGCCGGAAAAGAGTCCCAAGACGATTATGGTTTCTTTGTTTGTTCCTGCGAAGGCGACTAAAAAGAAACCGAAATGGTTGGGGACTGCGGATAAGATAAATTTAGGTATTATATTTGACTTCGGACTTTTTATTTCATCATTTGGTTATGTAAGTGTTTATAAAACTGTACTGAAAGCTATTTTAGCGGGGAACCTTTTATTATTATATGTACGATAGAAGCAGGTAACGAAGGGATGCTAATTAAATCTTCCAACTTAATACCGGAATTTCTCATTTTTATGCGCTGCTCTATTAAAAATCTATTTGTAATTTGTAAATTACGTATCTCAATGACAGAAGCCACACATTCGACGACTATTTACATGTTACCTCAAACTTCTTTGGATATCGACAAGATAAAACCGACGGTGAATAAGTTCGCTAGAGGTATGCAAGATAAGGGATATTTTGGTTACTTAGCCGTCGATTGCTATTGTTATTTGCGTAAGCAAGAGGAGATTCTGGTGGTATTATTATTGAACGTATTCCCTTATTACTCGTACTGCCAAAATTACATCGATTGGATGGAATTCGCGATCGGAGGATGCTATAAGTAAGTGAATAATAGCTTGTTAAATTTAAGAATGATATATACTAATGATAGGTATATGTATGATGTCTTTTTAATTATAAAATATTCTTTCGGAAGAGATTATAATTAAAAATTATCCTTTCATATGCATAAACAGTGATCGGGACGATGAATTTACGATCGATTCTTCAATAGTGCCAGATGTGGAGAAAAGGAAATCACCTTTCTTATATATGGAAAATCCACCTCAATGGAATAATACTGCAGAAAGATACGCGATCGCAATTACTCAATTGCATCACAGTAAATTTCCAACTTATCGATGGCCAACCCTTAAAAATCTATTCGAAGAATGTGACGTATGTTTGCTCGTTATCTTCTAAAAGTGAAACACTATTTGTACCTATTAATATAATTTATTAAAGTAAAATTTATGTAATAATTCATATTATAAAATATGAAACTCTTAGAAAATCGTACAGGCTAGATCATTGTCGAGGTAACTTCAGCCAATTGCGATTTATTTTATTTGCAGATTGCATATGATAGAAAAAGACGTCAAGGATCTAGTATAATATTACACGATGGTGAAATTCGAAATTTCGGCAAGATGGTTGCTGTTAGTCCTTCTATGACCGCTACGTTAACAATGATACATCAAAATCTGACGAAATTGCATCGAATTCTGCAGAAATCGAAGACGAAGTCAGAAACGAATTTACCAGTCCTCATTGATTTCTTCTTAAAACTCTCTCTTGACTATAGGAATTTGGCTACTGACAAGTGTTTGTCATATTCTTAAATCATCGCATGTAGTAATATATAATACAATAACTTTCTAACGTGATATTTTATAATTTTCTGTTACATATCTGCATGTTTCTAAAATCAAACTTGCATTTATATCTGCTAAATAATTCATAGATGGTAGATAATTGTCATCTTATCGATCGCATTGTAATATTTAAATTCTCATTAATTGCATCGTGCTTAACGCGAGTGAAATGCGAAAGTATTGGTTTTCAGTTTTGAAAAGTTGCCACATTCAGAAGCTATAATATAGAAATTAAATATATCAATGTAGAATTAAATATCACGTGTTAAGTTTTAATGCAGTTTGATGCATTATTTTCTCTAACTTCATGAGTTCACTGTTAGGCTATGATTCAATGTTATTCTTAGTTAAACAAGACCAAACGATACCTCCTTATGTCAACTTCATTATTGGTGGAGTGTCAGGGTAAAATATCAGTATATATTTCTTTTCTATTTAAAAATTTCCAAAATCTGAACTTAATTAATTTTGCAAATTTATTTTATTTCAAACATAAACATTCTAATTGAAAGTTCATTTTATTTTGCATGTATTTCATAAACTTTTGAAACTAAGAATTAACCTAGGAATTTATTTAAATTTGAAAAAGTTTAGAGAAAATCTCGGAAATTGCTCGTCGTGTTTAAAAATTGTCTCTTATCCTATCTTTATGTAATATTGCGTGAAAGACAACGTTTCTACGACAACTACGTGATCATGCAGATGCATTGGCCAAACATGTACACATCCTTTGGATGCAACTAAGATACGAATGCAAATTTTAAAAAGTTCTTTGAGAGATACGATATGCAAAACTTTCCAACAACATGGAGTACGTGGATTCTATGTCGGTTGGACTCCGGCTATACTTCGACAATTAACATACACTACGGCAAGACTTGGTGTATATAATACACTCTATGATTTGACCTCGTAAGAATACTTTCTTCTAAATTTAATTAAGTAGTATGTATCTATCAAGAACTTTACTTAGCGTCAATTTGACTTAACATTGAAATGGTATGAGCAGAAGTTAATAACGTGTGTCCAGATCATACGTTGGTCGTTTAAATTATCCTATAATGGTCACCATTGGAATGTTCTCTGGTATTTGTGGTGCGTTAGTTGGAACGCCGGCCGATTTAATTTATGTTCGTATGGTAGGTGATGCGCAATTACCACCTGGTGAGCATAAATTTTAACTATTTTTTATTCGTATATTAGTTAATTTAAGCATTACACGTCATTTTGCATAAAATGTATTCTAACTAGATATAAATATTTCATTTCATGAAGTTATTAATTGAATTGTTAACTTTGACAGAAGCACGATAAATATTTGATGTAATAATTTGGAATACTTTACTACAAAATCACGTACATTTTGATAGATTATCTAAGTCAAATCAAAAAATGAACAACGGATATGCTGTTTTCCCCACAAAGATTAAAATTGCTGCGTCATAAACAACTAACTTTTATTTTTCCGTTTTCAATATTTTTAATATTTTCTGCATATTTGTTAATTATTAATATTTAACTATTTAACAAATTTTATATAAAAATTCTATCTTGGCAAAGAAATGATATTGCAGAAAAATCTCCTTATTACAGTAAAACGTTGGGAAGACATATAAATCAAAGGATAAATTTTCAGAGAAGCGGCGGAATTACAGACACGTTTTCCACGGGCTGTCGGACATTTGGAAAACAGAGGGTGTTCAGGGATTATGGAGGGGAGCTCTACCAACAATGACCAGAGGAATGATCGTGAATGGTGCACAGTTAGGCACCTATAGTAGAGCGAAAATGATGTGGAAAGATACAGGTGTATACAGGAACTTTAATAATCAACCCATTAAGGACCAAGCAGTGAAAAAGCATGAAGACTACAGGGAAGAACATAAATTAAATTTCATAGCTTTTATACAGAAGCAGTTTTAAAATTCAACATGTTGACAATCAAGTCCATGGTATCAAAATTATATTTTAATTTGGTTGTTTTTTTATATTCTTCAGGATTTTCAAAATATTCCCCCCGTTATAATATTAGAATATTGTAATAATTGTATCTTTTGGATTTTCAAGATCGGCAGTGCTAAGATAGTTATCAACCAACAATTCTAAAACTATTCCACTATAAAGATTTCATCGTGTTTTTCCCCTGTAATTTTCATTTCATATATGATTATGAAGCGAATGGATTGCAGCTGTATTAACAACTACTTTAATCATATATGATATGAACAATAGGTTTATTCGAAGAAGGCATATTATTGTCATTCTGTTCAGCGATGTTATCTGGATTCGTGATGTCTGTGTTGTCAGTGCCTGTGGATGTAGCTAAAACTAGGTAATTGCCAGAATATTACTAAATTAATATACTTTTATCCGCAATTATTTCTCAAAGAATACAAACTTGGACCTTACCGTCGAAACCACCCGGGATCATCACTGCGATCGCTACCATAGTAAGAACCGAAGGAGTAACATCAATGTGGCGTGGATTTCTACCATACTACAGCAGAGCAGCTCCCAATGCTGTAATTACCATGGTGACACTTGATAAGTTAAGACAAATATATCGTATACTCTTTCTACCACCCATTGAGTGATATTTTTATAAAAGTTTCTTGCAAACAACAACAATAATAATAAAATCTTACACGATTTTATTTTATATATTCGTCATTTTTTTTATAATAAATACTCGACTACGTTGTCATTTACAATGCAGAGAAAAAACGATAGATTTATGCAAATTGAATTCTTTCCTAGCAATATGCAGACTAATATTACGAGCTTGAAGGTGACGCTATATTAGCTTAAAATATTGCGGTGCATGCAAGAAAATATACTCTAGCATTATTTCTGAAAGTTTGTCTTATTACTAGAGAATTGTAAATAAGTAACTAAATGAATATAATTGTTTATTCATAAATATATCGATCTTGTCGTACATGCCACTTGAATATTCGTATACAATAAAAGGTTCATATACAATTAATACTCGTATACAATGCAATGTGGTACAATACAGTACGCAATATGATATGTATACACATATATAAGAAAACAGTCATTAAAATATTTTCTGTACTTGCTATATATCTATGTTGCGTATCGTCTATACATTTTTGCAATTTGTTCATTAATGATAAACGTTAGTACTGTGTGTGGCCCTACTCTACAATATGTAGGCCAGAAACCTTTCCAAAGTGCCTTTATGCCTTCGGTTTTCGCTATCGACAATAACATCGCGATCATACCAGGTGGCTTTTCCACACCTTTCAAGTTTTGCAGTCTGAAAATTTACAGTTACAAAAATTCCTTTCAACTTGAAAATTGTTACTTTCTTTGCAACTATTTTATTATAATCGAAATAGGAACGATTGCATTAAGATTTTTCTCGAGATTTTTAAAATTTCTGCTAGGAACGCTATTAAGAAAATTAATATAGTAAATATGAAAAGATCAATATCTAATTATTTTACCTTGTTTTAGTTATATCAAATGGCATAGAATTGAAGGTAGTAAGGAATCCAGATAACATTGACGCAGAGAAATGCAGACCAACACCCTCCGGTATATTCACTGTGAAATAAAACGTGTTTGATACTTCTATCGATATAAATTCTCCCGATATAGATAATATTTGAAGCTGATAAGTACATTTCGTGGATATTAAAAATTTTGCTTGACTGTAAGTTGCAAGTTGTGATACATTAACAACCACCGCTCGTCCCATCGTTGCTACACTGCCTCTCCAAAGGGTGGTGATTCCTTCTTCTCGAGAAATTCTTGTAAACGCGTTGAACACGTTTTTGTAATTCCTTCGTTGTTCTGCAGGAAATTGCATACATACAACATCAAGATCGATAAGAGGAAAAACTTGTTTCCCAATTATTGGGAACATTAATGATATAAGGATGAATGAAAGGGGAAAAATTGATAGAAAAATGATATCGTACATCACGCAACTATAGAATGAAACGACGATAATAACCTTTCGGTAATCTGCCATCAGCCGTCATTCTTACGAGGGCGACTTCTGCTGGTGTACCAACGAAGGCTCCAATAGCTCCTGCTGTGGCTGCCATCAGTGACATTATACCGAAATTTGGTTTGCCCACGTACTTCTCTCTGGAAGTATTTCTCATGATTAAAGACATGTAAAGATAGAAGAAAAACATAGCTACCCGGTCGCAAATAAATTATTTTGCACTCACTTCCAATATTCATGTAATTGATTGTATATACCAAGTCTTACAGTGGTATAAGTCGCCTGTCGTACAAGACCAGCGCTAAGTCCGGAATAAAATTTCAAAATGCCCTCATTTTTGTATATGGAGGCGACGACCTTACCAACGGAAGTTTTCTCCTTTTGTATCTGAATTCGATTCTTTATTACATCCATAGGATGAACTACACATGTCGCCGCCATTCTAGCAAATTTTCGTAATAGCCGTAATAAGATTATATAAGACTATTATATGAAATAACTTTTAATCCATGATTATCAGATAAGAAAATAACAAATATTAATCAGAAAATTTATTCATATTTTTTCTATGTATCATACACTTATGACCTAAGTTTGTGACGTAAGAAATGAGGTAAAATGTCGATAAAGAGTAATTGAATATTTGAAATTATACCAACATACCCCGAAAGGCCAGCATTTATGAAAGTAAATACTGGGGGTAAAGGCTCCTTCTTCTTCTCTTGTGGCTCTTTATCAGACATTTTCAACGTCCTTTCGATTTTCGTCTTATATTTCTCAAAAATATGTTGGCAGAATTCTTGAAGATGGTCGAAAAATTGGTAAAAATTGTGAAAATATATTTATAACGCATTAACCTAACATTTAACGTTAGAGTAACATGTACGATAATTTATCGCAAACGTGGGCCAGCGTCACTATAACAATATGACATTCGATTCCAACAGTTAGAAGTTAAAAGGGGAACTGTACAGGGCGTAAGAAAAGTATCTGGTTTGATGGGCATTTATTAAATAAATATACCACAAACTTGATCTTAACATTAAAATTCATCACGACTATATTTTCTAATTATATACAAAATAAACGAATAATCAGATATGAAATTTCGAAAGGGAAAGTTTGAATTTTCCCACCAACAATTCTACAGCGATTTCAAAGAGTTTGGACAGAAGCAAAATTAAGTATTAGAATTCTTGTTATATTGGTAAAACAGTGACAATTAACTATTTTTCTATTTTTTGTCATTACAAATAACGGATCTTATCTTCGGCGACAAATTTTTGGCATTTGCGGACCCTTTCTTTTCTTCCAGGTTTCTCAACGATCGTTTCTTCTCTCTTTTCAGGTTGTATTAAACCCATCTCTCGTTTACAGTTCTATCGGTAAAAATATCATAGTTAATTTGAAATTTAAACATTTTCTACTAGTTATCAAGATACAATTTTACATACCTGCACAACCTTAAGAATTGGATAAAGCGGCCTCACGCCTTTAGATTCATTTATAACTTCCTCCGCATAGTCAAGAACCTTCTGATTTTCTTTCTCAATAATTTTTGTCACGTCTGCAGCTTTTTCCTCCGCAATTTTGTCTTTTATTCTCTCCGCTATTTTTTCATTCTAAAAATGTATCAAGCAAGCGTTCAAATTAATGAAACCTGTCGATGAAAAATCAGAGATAGCGGAGAACTCCAGGTTCAAATAAACGGAGTTCTACAATGATCTGAACGAGCTTACGAAAAATCATTTGTCTAGAAAGTGAAGTTACTAGATCGATGAAATAATTAACATCTTCTCACACTTACGATATACTTTTTTATTTCGTTCCCGTATTCCATCTTTTTATCCCAATTTTTCTTTCGTTCCTCGTCTCTGTATCTCTCGTCAGACTCGGCCCTCTTAAATCTTTGAATCGTCTCCCACGTTTTCAAATCTCTTTCCTCTTGAAGCTGCTTCGACTTTGTAGCTAACACCTCCAGTCGGAAACGTTGCACTTCCTCTCGCATTTGATCCTCACGCTGTTTCCGTAATTTTTGTTTTTCCTGATATCGTTCCTCTTGCTCCTCCTGAGCTTTTTTCAATAGTTGCTCCTCCATATCTACCTTTCTCCTTATCGACTTCAAAACCACGCCGTACTTCTCAGCTGTTAAAATAATCAATCGTTTAATCGTGTAAATAATAAAATATACGCGCAAATTGGAATGAAATTGAAGTGCAATTACCTATTACTTGAGATTTCTGCTCTCTTTCCTCCTCTTCCTTGCGTTTCACTGCTTTGTGAAGCTTTTGTATTCGCGTTTTAGCATTCCGATAAATTTCGTTTGCACGATCTTCGAATTCTTCTTCGCGTTTAAGCTCCAGATCGAATTGTTTCTTTTCTTCTATCGCGTCTTTAAAAAATTGCTTTAATTTTTGTTTCTTGTTTTGCAACTACGAACACATTTATATCGCATATACATTACGAAAAATAATTACCAAAGAAATATCGTATTGAATTATAAATATACATAAGTACAAGTCTTCTTTTTTAGCTATTGATTATTAAACATAAACTTATAAGGATTATTACATATTAATTATTAAAGACTGACTTGTTGCGCTTCAAATTCTTTAATATCTTGCAAGTATTTCTCCATATTTATTTGATCCTGTTTACCAGCTTCGAATATCTCTCTCTCCTTCGCTGCTTCGGCGTTCTTAGTTTCTTCGATTCTAACAACGTCGGGAAATTAAGTTACTCGGATAAAGAAAATGTTTTCTACCACGTATGTAAAATCTCGTAAAATTTTACTGTTTCTTTAATTCGAAGGCATAATGCTTTCTTTTCTCCAACTGCTTTTCTGTTTTATGTTTCACTTCCTCTTCGTATTTTGCTAAATCCTCTTTCATTGAATTCACGTACGCTATTTCTTCCTCTTTATCTGCGTTTTTAAGAGTTTCCCGAAATTTCAGTTGAGCATCCAATTCTCTATAACACTAACGAAATAATAATTAACTATTTCAAATCTATCGTCAGTGGTGTGATATACTTCTCTGGCGAGAACTTAAAAAGAAAAAGGCAACTGGATGAAAATTGATATTTTTTACTCTGTAAATACCTCAGAAACGAGAAGACCTTGATTAATTCGTCTACACATTGGTTTCCTGTAAAGAATAAACCTTTTCGCTTGTTTTATTACTTCCTCTCTCTCTGCTGCCTTCTTTTCAGCAGCTTCTCTTACGAATCTCTCTCTTTCTTCCTCCTCACGCTTTTCTCTAGCTAAACGTTCCTCTCTTCTTCTACTCTTGATATTCTGTTACGACAGGAAACTATTTTTATAAAATCTTCCAGCCATTCTTTATAAATAATATCTTCTGGTATCGAATAATTTGATAATCGACAGATAATATCAAAGAAATAATTTATTTGACAAAAGTACCATATAAATTACTCTAGAATAAATATCTAATGGAAAAGATACCTCTTTGGTAGATGTTATTTTTTCTTCTTCCTTCTGTTCCTCCTTTTCAATTTCATTTAATTTTACATCTTCTGTTCTCTGTTCCTCCGCGAATAAACCAGGTTGATTAATTGAATTTGGCGAACTTTTTGGAGTTATTGTCTCCACAGTACTTTTTGATATCTAAAAGTTTCAGTAAATTATCTTGTTACTCGAAGAATTAAATTGTACTGTTTAGTTGAACGAAAAGCCAAGAAGAAGAATAGACTGATAATAGGAAAATCACATACCTTAACACTTTTCATTGGTTTCATTTTATTCCGGTAACATACAGTAGGTGTTGCAGCTTGAACTATTTGATTTTGAACCATAATTGTGATTTCTATAATATAATGTTAGTATTATTGCATAGTAATATAAATAAAACGACAAATGAATGAGATTGACGTAAGTTGCGCGGTTTCTTTCTTTACTGATATTGCGGATAACTTTAAACGGCGCAATCGTTGTCTTGGAAACTAAATTAGAACCAATCGATAGGATTTATGGATAGATAAAGTTAATAAAAGTCACATAATATCTTTCGTTATAGATAGAATTCTGAATGGAATGGAAAATATTTGAATGTTTCAAGTTAATAAAGTGGAACAATTGATTACATTGAAATTATACAATAAGCATAAGAACAATAATAAATTCAATAGATATAATTGTATTTCCCTGCTAGTAAAATATTTGATATACAAGAATCACATTTTTACAGTATTTTATGTTTAAAAGTTTAACATTTCATTATTATTTGCTTAAAATAAAGAAAAATAATAATCCAATAGCCTATAGATTTGTGTTTTATTATATCTATTAGGAATTAGAAGATAATATTCCTTTTACGGTAGAATGATTTTATTTAAATTTAAACGTACATATATATGTATCAAAGTTTATGTTTCAAATTGGCTTTGCAATTTGAAACTGCTATATCGATTGTTACATCGGTAATGTAGTATACCCTAAGCTAAGAACTGCAACGCACTCTAGTTTTTGAAAATGGAATATGTAAGTACATACATATGTATATGAACATGTAGTTACGTCGCTTGTTGATGATTTGTGTCAACGAATTTTTCGAGTTTATAAAGCAAATTACTGGGAACATTGAGAAAATAATTAATAATACCTGTTATTAATATAATTAATTGCTGCTATTGACTTTGAAGTAAGTAGATTATGATATACAAGTACATAAATATGCATATTTGTTTATATGTTTTTTAAACTTCATTTACTAGGTTATGCATATCGTGTTTATATACAAACATTACTTTCTCGTATTTATTAGTTATTCTTAATTATATTTAATATTATAGACTAGATATAAGGTGAGTTAATATTTGTTCTTGATGATTAACTTCTAATATATCTCTTAAAGTTAGTTTTTTCGTTCGATCATCAACCTAACATCATTTAAACTCACTAACTCTATGATTGGAAGAGTAAATAAAATTATATCAATTATTAAAAATGTATTTACATTATATGTAATAATTATATAAATAGCAGTAGTCGTGTTTCTTCTGAGTATATTTTTATTGTTGCATTTCAAATATGTAACGGAAACGTTCAATTGGCGCCAAAGCAGGAACGATATATGTACTTATCGATATGCATTCTGCTTGCGATTCTCGAAGTAAAGCGGTTAGTATAGTTCAGAGTAGTGAGCACTTTACGTTTATGACATATCGCGCGTATTTCTGTGAAAAAAATTAAAACGTTTATTCGTATTCATTGATTACTCAAACTATTATTGTGTATAATTTGATATATCGATTTACATAAAAACAAGAAAAAGAACAATATCATGGGTATGCGTTTATTTTGCGTTTAAAACGAGTCTCGAAATTTCTCATTTTACTCATTGTCACTAAGATTCGTTTTGGCTATTTGTAATTTGATTGTTATTGATTATCATGGTATATTTCCTATACTTTTTTACAAATTTTGCAATTTCCAAGGTATAGGTAAATTTAATATAATATTGTTAATAATATTATTCACGGGAATATTGATTTTTCAATAAAATCGAAGTAAAATTTGCTGAACATTCTTATACAATGTATGGATTAATTGTTTATTTCAGGGTACCATGCACATTTTCATTATAACTATTTGCTAATTAATAAATAATTAATTAATAATGAAATAATAGTCCAATTTTTTATTAGATTATTGTTGATATATTTTGTGTATTTTGTATTTTGTATAAAAAAGACATTCAAAAACTTTACAATCATCTATATTTCGACGAAATTATTTTACATATCTCACTTGAAATACATACATACAAATTCCGTTATAAATCGATTGATGTCATTTGTGCATCGGTAATAGTGGAAACGATACAGAAACCATAATCATCCATTATATACTGTATAAAATACTAAACACCATTTTCTTCGCTTCTTTACATATTCATTAATTTTCTTTATATTTTTCACACATTTAATAATCAATTAAATTTCAATTCAAATAATCAGATTTTATTTGACTAATGTTCAAACATTTTGTGTCTCAAGAGTTTGAAGAAACTGCCGCAAGATGGCCGCGGAGCGTGGTCGTGCACTTGTAATGACAACACGTGCTACAGCTGAGTGGCGGTCTCCTTCTCGGAAAAGTAAGTATAATCGTGTTTTAAGAGTGTTTGCCGTTTTCCTGTGCTTACCTGCCTTTCATCCATTGTTGTATCTGTCTCGTGCTCCGAATCGTGCCTCCAAGTTCCTCGGAATATGAATATACCCTGGAAATATTTCCTCATTTACTCGATGCTCGCACATGTGTGGACAATGATGCTCCAATAAATTGCAGATCGGTAAATAATCTTAATAGAGAATAATATTTATTAATAGCAGACAGTAATAATAAATGACGTACGATCGCTTGTGGGAAAACGATAGTAGTTAAGAATATAGATATTTTCGGTTAAAGTACCGCTTGAAATGGATCGTACTTTCCTTCCTTCACTAACCTAACCCTTTACACACATGTACATTTCGAAGCATCATTAAGTACATACACTATAACACGTAAAGTGTGTTTCAATACGGATAATATGGTAGATCGAAGAACATTATTTTAGTGCTGTATTTTAGTTTATGATTAATATTAAATGGCTAGTGAATATATTAATCGGAAATTGTTAACTTTGAGCTGGAATCAGGTGGAGGTACGATTTGTTCGTATCGATTGTGATTTATGTGTCGATCGTGCGTATCGGAGCAGTGTGACATTGTTACATTTGATTAAACAGAGTGTATTGACTGTTCTTCTTTTGTTGTTCAATGATAACTATTTGCTATATTTATACTATATCTGTGTTTGAAGAAAGTTGCTTTCTCGTGCGAAAATATGTAATTTATTTCGTATATTTTGTTCATTAATGTTAATACTGTGGTGGACTTATTATTATTATTAATTCCGTTTATATATGTAAAAGCATTGTATTAATAAAGGGTCAAAATATCGTATGTTAATGTCTTATATAAATAATAAAGCGGATTGCGAAAAATTATATAAGATAATTATAGATTATGATAATGATAGATAACGTATGATTGGAGTACATATCATATTACGCAATTTTGAAGTAATATTAACTTATCCAAAATGTCGTAATATGTATATGATAATTATTAAGGGTTCTCAAACTGTTGAGAATCACCTTTGCAATTCCAATTTATTTAAACTGGGATTCCTATTTAAGAGAAATGAGCGCTGTAAATTTAAGAATATTAGTTAAGAGTATATTGGTATAGAAATAATATTTTTAGCAATATACGCGTATTGTAATATATTGTTGTCAACATTATATCACGAAGAATTTGCTATATTTACAATCTTAAAGAACTACGTCATTTCAGGTGAAGGCGAGTGGCGGGAAAGTAATGTTTTACTTTGACATCAGAGAGGGCTGTTAGAGTGAGTACACTATAAAGTTTCTCAATTCTTCATTGTTTTAATTCTATTTATCGTGATGTTTAAAATTCATTCGCATGACTGAATCTCAGTAGTATATTAATGTATGTATATTAACCAAAAATTATTTTCTCTATAGTATTGAATAATATTAAAATTTATGCAATGGCATCCGCATTAACAGGAGACGATATATTAATTAAAGTTAGCAATCAATAATTAATTGTTTTGTTCGATCGGAAAAAGTACTATATCTAAAGATACAAAGTTGCTCGTAAGAGTTTAATTACAGGAGAAGAATAATTAATCGGCGAAACTTTTCAATGAAATATATATTTATTAAAGATCTAGAATTTTTTTACATCTAGAGTAAATATCACAGGTACACGTTTCTCTATCACAAGATTCTCTACTCAGCTATTTTCTTGTGTTGATAAGTAATGATTATCGACGAGAATCAAAATTTCCAATTGATCGTTAAACACAAAAATTAATACAACAGGCTGAGTTAACACACACATAACAACGTTTTTAGCGCGAGAATGAATCTTTCTCAAGTCGATGTATACGCGAAATTGTGACGTAATCGACGCGATGAAACATATATATAATCGACATGTCGAGTTGCCCGATTGTTCTCGCGCCAAAATGGGCAAAATAAAAATATTCTCGATAAAAGTATGAAATAAACAATAGAAAATTCTAACTGTCAAGTAAATTAAAGCTCTAGCCGCTAACGCGGGCACGTCATTACGTTTCAATTAGTAAACATACAAAATCTATCCGTAAGACGATATTACAAAAAGGA
Organism: Bombus terrestris; assembly: GCF_910591885.1. Lineage (NCBI taxonomy): Eukaryota > Metazoa > Arthropoda > Insecta > Hymenoptera > Apidae > Bombus > Bombus terrestris. Next base: position 3,203,665 of record NC_063282.1, on the reverse strand, counting down.
AGATATTTCGATAATCCTCCTACTTTTCGCCTCACTCCAAAGTGTCTTGAGCAAATAGAAAGTCTTAAGTCTATTTCTTTTCTTCGTCTTCGTCTCCTCGATCCTCGTTCCTTCAGGAATCTGTATTTGCACATATTACGGGAAATGATATGTTTCACCGTCGTTAATTTTAGAAGACAAGGATTCCACGAAGAGGAGCCAAAGTTTCCATTCCGTCACGACTTGCTTCGAAGGCGCGCGAATTATTCGCTCAAATCACAGACAAAATTGCAATACCGATAATGGTTTTTCGCATAATGGACTCCTCTTAAGATTCAGCCACGGTAATTTCGTTTCTCCGTGAGCGAGGGTCCGATTGCTTTCTATCGAGAACACGGTTAACCGAGTCTACGATGAGCTTTGCCCGTTGAGATCGTTCGTCCTCTTGTTTACCACGGTCTCCAGATCGGCTCGTTGGGTTTGGCAACCTGCAGAAGACCTTGATGATTTTGCGAGATGCCTTCGATGTCGATTCTAACTGGAGACGGTTGGCTGGAAGCCGGAGTGAGGGGCATCGAGTATTCGTCGGAGCTGAGCTCGCTGCTCGAAGACGGCGAAGATTGCGGCGCGGCCACGTGTATCGTTAGGGGGCCAGTTTTGTCCATGGAATTCAGCTTGTGACCCAAGTGGGTCATCAATTTGGTCCCCAAGGCAACGTCGACGCCCGGAGTGGCGGCCAGGCAGCGGCTAACCTCGTTGGCACAATGCGTATACCCGGCTCTGAATCGATCCGCGTCGATCACCGGATTCGCCGAAAGACGTTGTTGTCTTTGGAGCTTATGAAGATGACGCACAGTCAATTCCAAAATGTCGGCTTTTTCTAACTTGGCCACGTTCTCGCCGTCGCCGGCCAACGCTGTGACCATCAGGTCCTTCAGCTCGTCCAAGCACCGGTTGATTCGTGCTCGGCGTTTGCGTTCCAGCATAGGTTTCATCACCTGTAAATTGAAAGGAACGAACCATTATAGACGGTCGTTTGAAAAGGCGAATCTTTTAATTCGAATTGGAAGAATTACTCGTTTGGCTTGCAGTTACTCGACTCTAGTTTAACTGTATTCTAGTTCCAATGATATTCCAATAGAATAGAAAACTATTTGAGTAGATAGAACAGGCGTTGGACGAGAACCTAAGGACGCTTACCTTTCTATATTGATAAGTCCTGGAGATCGGTTGCTCCTGTCCATCAACCATCATAATCTGTTCGTGCATCTGCATGATTGATTAATCCTTTCGTCGAGGGGTTGCTTCACACACCGATTAACTAACGTCGCACTGATTCGCTTATCGCGATATCACACTTCTTGTCCAACTAATTATTATCTCTGATGTCACACAACGAGTTTTTTTAGCAAATGATTATTCGGTCGATTCTACGGGAAAGGTATCGAAAAACTGGTATCTCCGACGCGTCTCCCGTTCGAACTTCGTGAACGATCACAGTGATTGTGGTGGCTGGTCGGGCGAGGCTGTAGTTTATATAGTCAAGGACCCATCGGCAGGGTGGGGCGAGGGGCTGCTGTCAGGGTCCCTAGTGGGGGACAGGCCTTCCGTGGGAACGGTCCGTAGAGGTTGGTTCCCAAGCAAGCACACCACCTGTAAGCGGCAGCTGCCAGACACGCGCCCACACCAAGCCATCGTCACCGTTTCTTTGTCCTCGTTGCACCTACCGTTCGAGCCCGTATTTCCTACCTCTTCTGATACTCCTCGGGTAGTCGTGCCACGGTATGCACGGCTTAACGTTCTCTTCTCTTTCTCTCCTAACTCCTTTCGGCTTGCTGTTTCACGAACGTGCGCTCATACGGAAGGACCCAGTATCCACGTCCTCTTCGTCTCTCCTGCAAGAGTAAACTATACAGCAAAAGAGAAAAAGAGAAAGAGAGCGAGACCCCTTCTCGTTCTACCTAGTCTTCCTCCTTTTTCCATTCTAGTGCCCCGAGGAGGGTATACAACTCGTGCTACGTCTTCTTATCGTAATCTCATCCTCGTCGTGCCCTCTCACCGCTCGATAGTTTTATCCTCGTCGAAGAGGAGCAGCCTGGAGGAGCGTGCTGGGCACAAGTCCGGCGTCCTCCCGATCGCAATCCCACTAGTTACACGTTACTGAATCACGGTACGTGCGTCTATGCTACCAAGTCACCGCGAAATCATAGCACCGTGGCCGGTCGCGCTCGCGCTCATCGTTTCCTCTCCGCCAATTGATCAATCATTTTCTGCTGCGTATTAACTCCGGTGTCGCGTGAGAGACACGCCGCGGATGCGGACACAAATGTTGCGCGATAAAACCCAGCGTTATGAAAAGGATGTGATGAATCGTTTATTACGAGTGTCGCGTGGGCGTAGCACAGAGTCTTCGTTGGCCGCCGACCGTATTACCAAATGCGACAATTAGCGCGGTCGTCTAGGCCTTCTTTAAGACCTATACCTTAATGATCGTTGCTCGAAGCGTACTTTTACAGATACCATGATTATTTAGGTTCCTTTTGTCTCTGGAAGCGGTCGAACGTGTATTTTTAACGATGCGCACATTTACCTTCTCGTTTCTTCGATCGCTGACAATTTAACGCATCTTGTTCGTCGTTCTTGTTGAAAATATGGTCTTAGATGGCTGATGATTTAATTTTGAATTTGTTCGAGAGAATCGTAAGGGTTGAATAATTTATGTTCGACGGTACTCTTATATTACGGTTTCTCGGTTGCTGAAAGAAGCTTACGATGTCATGTTTAATTTATATTCACTTATTTAGGAAACCGTAATCGTATTTTTCCTCGTGCAATCATTATTCGAAGAACACTTGCAAAGGAACGGTACTCTGGTTGTTTTTTCCCCGTTTTTCGTTTGCAGGAACCGCAAGCACTGAAAATGTGTTTTTAACGATATGCTTACAAAGTCATTATCGTTTCTTGATATTAAACGCTTGACATAAAAGAGAATAAGAGCGATCAGTTTTGTTCTCGGTGCACGAATATTCTATCACGTTCGAACAAACCGAATTGTATAATGGAAAAGCGTAAGAAATTTATCCGTTTAAGCGAACATTCCATTCGTCGATCGAGACTACAGGCAATTTTCAACGACAAATGTTTTTGCGCGTTTATATAAATGATATTATGTCGACGAAATGATCTAATTTCTGCAGTCTAACGATTTTTTATTTACGCAGTATTTTTTAATCGATCGCTATCGACTATAAGCCCAAGGCTGTGTATATCGTTAGTTTCAGTATTCCATCGAACGATCACAGTTACAAAGTTCGTATCCTTTTCCGTAAGATTATTTGAAAATTATACAAATGAGTTACGAATGTGCGTGTCATTCTTCGATTCTCGGAACAATCTTTCGTTTATCGATCTCGAGAATTTCTCTGTCGGCGGTGCAATTACACGCGACGCCACGCTCGGAGAAGTGATTTTCATGCGTCAACGTATCTGCCTGCCTATGTATACGGCTCGATTTAAAGCCGCGCACGAACGAAAAGATTACAGATTTTCAGTTTGGCCAATTGATCGCCGTCGAAAATTGGTCGAAAGTAGCCCTCGGGTGGATTTGTTCGGGCCGAGGTTTAATTTCGCGAAGACGATCGTAAAATCGTCCTTCGCTTTGGATAGTCATCGTCCGGAATGAATAACTCGGCCTGCCTCACGTGTACATCCTGCCGCTTGCTGCAAGCACTTCCAGATACTAATTTCGTCCAGGCTTTTGCTGAATTATACACTTCGTACCCCCCTCCAATCTTTCTCTATCCTTCTCGGTTTGCGTGGCCATTCCTTCAATTATTCTTTTTTTCGCCTCTTTCTCCCATCTTTTGCCTCCTCGCCTCGGCTCTTTCTGCCAACTACCACGCTTATTTCTCCGCCAGTGGGGCACTTAAACATCGTTCGCACCGAATAATTACGCACGTTAGTTCCATCCTTCTTCTCCTGTCTCGGTTCTCCCTCGTCCGACCACCTTCTTCTTGCTACTGCGATTTTACGAGGCATCCTTCGTCTTCTTCTTCGTCTTCTTCTTGGTCTTCGTGTCCATACCTTCCTTGGCTTCCTCTCTTTTCCTTTTCTTCTTTTTTTCTCTTTCCTCGCTACTCCCTTCAGCCAGCCAATTGCACGTGTCCCTAACGACGCCGGCACCTCCGTAGAACTTACGCGATGCCGAGATAACGCGAAACTCCTCGCTCTCTTCTTTCTCTTATTCTTTGTTCCGCGGATGTCCAGCAGCCTTTTACCTGCTTCATTCCCTTGTCGCTCGCATCCGCGGATTCCAATTAGCTGCTGGTGCTCCGGGCAACGGTTAACGTTTTGCGGTATATACGTATATAAGTATGTAAGCAATGGACAGTTGCGTTTGAATTTCCATTTAAACGGAGAGTTTATATTTCGCCGAATACTCTGCGACGCGATTCTCACTTGGCGTAGTCCGAATTCACGATATCGAGGATTCTTTGTAATTGGAGTGTACCTGGCGAAGAATGGACTCGTTGGCTCGTCAAATTTTCTATGCAGGATATTTTCATTCGAATGAAGCACGTAGGATGAGATACGATGTTGCGTTGATTTTTGTCGTAAACGTCAAGACAGATAAAAGATGACGAAGCTTTTTCCAGTCGTCGTAAAGAATTACAATAAATAATTCATAGCTGGTAATTAATGGTAATGAAATCATACTGATAGCCTGTCTTGTCCGTTGTAATACTAATCGCAAGAGTTGCATGTTGATAAATAATCTTTCAAAATTTGAAGCGATTTTTAACTCGCATAAATTACACCTGTATATTTATATCGTCTAATTATCCGCGAGAAAAATTAATCGATTTAAACAAGTCGACTGGACAACTAGCGAAGACGAATGCGCCGGTTAAATTGATCGAAACAAATTATCATTACTCGATGTGTCGCTACTACCTCGAATCTGTATAAAGTTACCCATCTCGTTTGTAAGATTGCGATTCATAATTTAACCACCCGGTAAATGAAATCTCCACGTGTAACAGTATACGTTGATTGGTTTCCCTGAGAGCGCAAAAAGTGATAATGGAAAATGTTGATTGAAGTCTTAGGGCTGTTTCGTACCGATCATATTGCCGGTGTAATAAAGCAGCCAAGATTATGAGATTGAGCGCCAAAAGGCGGTAGCCGCCTATTGAAACCTAGTGGATTGTTCCGGTTAACGTTCGAGAAACGACAGTCGCACGGGATCGAGACGACACCGACGGATCGAAACGAACGAATGCGGCGCATTTCTCGCATTCCAAAACGGGGCTACCGTTATCGCAAGTGCAGTCGTTCCGACCTGAAGCATGCGCGATCATTTGCCACTCTTTTCACTTTCTCGTTTCGTTTTTAAATTAATCGCGAGGATAAAAGTGAAAGAACTAAGTAACAGGCTCTCCCCCGTTCATTTTACATTTCGATGTATTCAGCACCTTTCGTTTTTCCTGTTTTTCATCGATGCAAAATTTCGAATAATTTCGTGAGAGATTAGCGAACGGTCGAAGTACGTTTTTTAATCGACGATTATTTTTAATGTCTCTGCTGCCACGAGGACGATTATACTTTGTAAAATGTAGCCTTATCGCCTCTGTATGTCTGCTAACGAATTTTTTCGATTTACGTAATGCTCGCTTTTCGCTATCCAACCGAATAACGAAATGTCGTTTCTCTTATGTTTTTCGTACGCTTGAAAATGAATTTTCCAATTGACCTGAAACTGTTGGAATATTTATTAAAGAAAAAAAAAAAAAAAAAAAGAATGAAAAAGTAAAATACGTCGAGCTATCGATCGTAGGATCGTACAATTAACTATTGTTAATGATATCTGTCCCACGTGGATTATCGCGATCAACGACAACAGCGCATTAAAACGATGTCAATCGGTGAAACAAACTTAATACGGCCACGTGCCGACTCGATTTCAAGTCAGCTTCCTCTCACGTGCCGTTCATAGTTCATTGTTCGTTGTTTTTGCACGATCCGGGTGGGTAGAGAAGTTCCAACTGCGTCGGCGAATAATACAAAGTTAATTCAACGTCTCGATTAATCCACGTGGAGGATTACGCGCATTATACAATAGCTTTTAGACGATGACCGCACGTGCTGAACTCGTGTAGGTCTTACGTCAGTCATCCAACTACATATATACATATTAAGCGTAACAGAGTACGCAAGTGCAATCAATATATTCACGATGTAAGCTATCTTTTATGTCCGTATGTTTAATTTATCCTCGTAAGAATACATACGATCACTAGATTACGTTTTGCTAATATGAAGCGATCGCGACGTTTCGAATATTTCCATATTCGTGCGATACTTTCGTCCAACTATAGATAAAATTGTCCATTTTTGACTTACATTCTTTTTATCCAAAACTATGGTGTTCTTTCTTTTTTTTTTTTTTTGGTTTAGAAAGCAAAGAAATAGAGAAACGCAGAAGATGCAGAGATACGAAGTGAATGGGAAAAGTCTAGAAAAATAGAATAGAGAAAGTATTAGAAAATGTCCATTTTTAGCTTGTATTTCTCAAAAAGAGGACTACTGATCCTGATTTATAAATAGGCACATTTAGAATATTTAATTTATATTATATTTACGTTTGCAAAAATTGAGTTAGTCGAATAAATGATAAGAAATTTGTTCGATCGATTTGTGATAAAAAGCAGGATATTCTTTTGCTTTATATATCATTGTCACGCATACAGAGTAAAACTTTCGAAGTAAAACGTATCGTTTCGGATCACGGAACACGTGCGACGTTAACAAGTTTTCTCACAGCCATGAAATTTCCCATGTTCCGTGTATGCTCGCGGTTATCATTTATTCCGACGACGTGTAAGAGAAAGAGAGAGACTTATTAGCAAGTACATCAGCTGTTGCTGAACATATGTCGCCAGTCGCTTGGCTCGTGCCAACGAAATCGTGATCCCCTTCTTTTCTATCTCGAATATCAACCCCTGTGACATCGGTTCGCACGCGTCGATTTCCGGTTAGCTAATATCCGAGGGGTTTTCATAGGGGCTACCCCCACGGATAACAATTGTATACTTGTTACTGTTCCTTATGATAGTTTTTTTCCCCCCTCGTGGTTCAATGTTACCTAATTCGATGTCGTTGATCGTCAAAGTATTATTTATTATTTAAATCGGTGAAAATTGAAGTTTTCTAGAAAAGTATGGCAGCTTTTGTGTGCGTAAGTAAGTAACGGATGGCTGATATTTATGGAATTTCATATTTTCGACGAAGCTGAGGAAAATCCATAGTCGTATATTTTGAAGATTAATTAGGTATTTGTTCAAAGATTTTTCTGTATTTGCATGAGCAAAGAAAATATACCTGGAACGTGTTTAATGTTATGCTTGATTGATTTTATTAGAGGTGCCCTATTCATTGTCATGGTATTAAGTGCCCTGTACCCAAGTGTTGGGGAATTTATCCTGGGATTACCCAATGACTGTGCGATCTGGTCGTTTCGTTACTGTTTCTCATTGTATCGCCGGGTATTAACCTGGTGTCCAATAAGACCCGAGTCCCAAGAGGACTGTGAGTTTGCAGATGAAAATTAATGGCTATATGTGAAGGTCCACCACATGTGTTAGGGTCTTAGGTTTGTATGTTATTTTTACAACTCGAGGAGTCATAAAGACTTAAAGTTCGAAGGGTTACTTTGTCCCATAAAAACCAGAGCTCTCTTTCTTGCGTTCAAAACGTGAATTCATTTGTCTTGAAGAAAATGGAATCGATATTTTTACCGTAGGGTGAAACAATGATCAAAATTCGTTCGTTAGCATCACTGGATGAAAGGGATTGTCGAAATTCTTTTGAGCGAAACATGCTCGTTTGTCGGGCTGTTCGTGTTTAGAAGAGGTAAAATTTGCATGCTGTGCCGTTAGCATCTTCTGACGCAAACACGCCGGACCTTCTGACCTACTGTTCGCTCCGAGTAACCACGAAGAACAACAAGAGGAGAAAAAAAGAAGGAGAAGTGAGAGCATTCTCACGGAATGTCGAGTTCACCTGGCGGCGTGTGCACACACCGTGTGCACTTCGCCCTATTTAAATGGCTTTTTCTGCCCTTCCTCTTTTTTAATTGAATGCTAGCTCGTGGCACGTGCTCGCAATACCCGCTCCCGACACACGTCATCACTTCCGTGTACGCACGGTGACCTCGCTCCGCTTCCGCAGGATCTTCCGGTAAAACCTGAATCGCCTAGCTTCCTCCGACCTTCCACCTCTTCATCTTTTTTCCCCCATCAAAATAATACTAATCGCGCAACAGGATACCCCTTGTTTACTTGGAACTCGGCATCCTTGAACAGCAAAGTTTCATTCTATTTTTTGGAAAATTTGTTCGTCTACGGCGTTTTTTTTTTTTTTTATAAAATATATATACTTTGCTGTGAATTTAATAGGAATACAAAGAGAGTTTTACATTTAAATAATAAATTGCTAGACTCGGACAGGTACCAAGTAGAATCATTATTTTGTTTTTGTCAGACGAATGACGGGCAAGTGTTTGCGCTTTCAGTTTCAGGAATATTTCATAAGAAAATATGACGTGAAAATAAACGTAAAATAATATAAAGAACATGAATCGAATTGCCATTGTGCGAGAATGTGCGGACTGAATGTGATTTTAACGAGTTGTTTGAGGACTTCAGCACGTGCGTCGAGTCATCGCATAATAGCGAGGTAGAATTGCTTATTGATCGTATCAGACATCCGATGCTCGGCTGTTGAGAATTTTTGCGTGTCGTATCGTTACGCGTTTCATCCATTCAAGCTGATTTGCAAGCATCTGATCAACGTTTCTCGCCATGTCAGAGAAATTTTACGTCGAGAATATCGATTTCAAGCGATGAGTATCGATTCTTCGCAGAGAATCTTTAAATTAAATATTTCGAAACACAGAAAGGTCTCGTGCAAAAAGTTGAAAAACCAGACAGAAGATGATGTTGAGGGTGGACGAATACAAAATATGTGCGTGAAAAATTCTACGGTGAAATCTGTACAAAAAATTAGAAAATTGTACGAAAGATAAGCTCGAATGTCTCGATGTGAAATACGACTATTATACAACGACTTGTATATACGAATTTTACGGTCAAATTTACACGAATAAATAATGCCAACAAGTAAAAAAATATATTTAATGCATAAAGTGGAGCATTTCGATGGGCATTGCAAACGAGTTGGTGTCACGTTAGTCCACGTTAGGAGTTAAAATCGATAGAGGCAGCGAACTGCTAGCAAACGTCTTGAAAGAAGGGGCACGAAGTGGCTCCGATAGGGCCCCAAAGGCGTCCATTGTGGGGTCTCATGCTGAAGATTGCGCACGTGCTCGGTTTTCCCACGCGTATAGCACGCAGCCGCCGATCTGCGCTCAAGGGGCAGGACACCGAAGCTGAAAAAGAACGGGGCGCATTGTGTCGAGCACGGGCCTGAGACACTGGAAATTAAAGGCCTTCTCTCATCCTTCGTCTTTCTTCTTTCCACCCACGGGCAAACAATGACCAGTATAAATTGCTGATAGTGTAGGAATAAAAGGAAACGATCTCCAGGCAGTTCCTTTTCGACCAGACTAAATTACTCCAAGGAAATCGCGTCTCGGCTACTTTCTACCTGCAAATGTACCGTTTAACGCTATAAATCTATAATTCTGAATCTTTCATTTTAGGTTTATTATTTTCAAAGCACTAATGTATCACTGTTAAGTACTTTACAGTTTCGCTCGTCTAATACATAACTAACAGTAACAGTTATCTATTATTTTTATTTCATCAATGAGGCATAGAGTAATCCAGTTCTGTGATAGCGTCGAATACAAACAAGCAAGACTCGCAAAACCAGTTGAAATTGTTGTTATTTGGCTAGTTCAAATTGTCAAGAGTTTATTCACGTTCGAGATTGAGTATCTTTTAACTCGTACTGTTACCCGCGTATATCTCTTTCATCGAAGATACCTTTAGTTTGGATAATAGCAATTTTTTGTCGCTTTCTGACTCGGTGTTTGAAGCCAAAATCGCAACAATTGCGTCTAGTAACCATTTATACGGACGCACCGTGTGCGTCAGTGGAATATATCCTTTAGTTTATGCCATTACCGCTACGTGTTTCGTATAGCAAGATCTCTCGTGAGCCATTAAAAAGGAAGAATCAGGACTGGAAATCTGAGGAATCCTTTTTGGTTATTCGATGTGGCAAGCAGATTAGGATGGATTTTGCCGTTTAACGTTGATCGTGACGCAGCTTTCAGAAATGTAACCGAGGACCACCTACGCCGGATATGTCCGCAGGTATATTTGATAGACGCGGCCGTTCCTTATCCTGAAATTCCAGCAGAGCTGACTCACGGTTCTCATAATTTCTTTCGAAATTGAGACGAGAGACCCTTTAAGGAAGTCGTCGACGATGACCGAACGAAATTCGTATGCACATGTCGCGTTTCACGCTGCGTTACATGTGCGTTTCGTCCATTTAATTTCTTCGTAATTTGCGACGGCATTTATCGTTCTCTCGTGACTTCGATTGCTTGCAGACCGTGTTCCGAATGTAGTCCAACAGCAGCCATTATAAATTCCTTGCGTATAATTTCTTGCATAGTGACAATAACGCATTTTTCGATCGAGATCAATGTACAAACATGTCCACTTGGTTGAAAAATGAAAGAAGCGGAGGAAAATAAGAATCATAATTTTACACAAATTGCGAAAGGTGAAATCTCAGCCCCGAATTTCTTATCAAGATATTCGCCATCGTTTCGTTATCAACGATAATTCTTTGAAATTTATCGTTTGTTAACCGAGCACGTTGTAATCTTCCTCTTCTGAAAATTAATCTTCCCAGTTTAAAGTGAAATCTAAACTCTCGCGTAAAATTTGTAATAAATTCGTGGAACAAAATTTGAAGTTCGTCACGTTTAGCGAATAATCGTGAGAATTTTATCGAATTTTTAAAAGCCAATACCAAGAAGAAACGTTAGATTTGAACGTATACGCTCCGATTAAAAACATATCCTTTCGCCAGCTGAATCAACTCGTCGATAAAGTTAAAAACAGCTAATTAGATGAAATTTCCTTTCGTTATTGCACAATTTTCTTCGTTCACAGTTTAGTATTCGATCGCAACAACTCTCTCGATAAAGACGTGGTTATATCGAGAATTTAATTCGTCGCAGCAACGTTGGGAAAATTTTAAGCGTTACGTAGCTGCGATTATAACTGCGAATAAATATGGCAATTAAGAGTCCCTCGCATCTGAAATTGATTAACCGTAAATACGGTCTGACTCATCGAACGAAACCCAATTTCTCAGGTTTCCAGTTACACGTATACATCCCCCTACAGCCCTTCCTCCGCTTGGTATCACGAGACAGTACTTTGTCGACTTATTAACGAAGCGACAAGCGCGACAGCCACTTAAAAAGGCGTCGCCGAAACTCTCATGATTTCTTGTTAATCGAGCCGGAAGCTCTCGTTAAGGAGCACCGGTTAATTGCTACTGGCTCTGTCCATCGCACAAAAATATGTACCGTCCTCTCATCGATAGGGTTCGCTTCTTACAACATTATTTCTGCTTGTTCAAACGTCCCCATATATAATATACGCTGATATATTGGCTTGGCAACTAAATGATTGTGAATTTTGTCATCAGGTGGTATTGATAAAATCCACAATCACTTAGTTGCTAATTCAATACAATCGGGAAGAAAAATTGGTGCACAGATACCGGAGATTTAGTCCATAACGAAGTATTAGCTTGTCCGAAAAGATTCTTTCGTTTTATAAGGGAACGATAGATTTCTCTTGTTTTTTATTTGCTAGACTTTTTACAATCGATTCTCATTGAGAATTATAAGTAAATTATTTTGGCGTGATACTGTAACTTTGATTATAATAGTATGTTTGATTCTAGTTGAATCTAATGGTTAAATCTACAGGGTACTGTCTTTTTAATCTGCGGATCTGATTCGTCGTGTCAAGTAATTAGGTAACTAATGAGTTTTGGTGGTGGGAACGATAGATGCGCAAGATCTTTTGCTTTATATTATTTTGTCGAATTACGTACGATCCATTTTCTTTTGTTAAGATAAACGCGGCGACATCTCACAGATTTGGTTTCACGTTTTCGCGAAGGTGCACTGTTGTGAAAAACACGTTTGCGAAAGAAAGCTACTTTCCGGACGACCTAATAGAGATGGAATAAAAATGAGTCATAATTAAAAAACGTATATGGAAGTTACAAGACTCGGATGCTTCGATGATCCTTGCGAAGTGTATGCTTGCGATAAGTATCTTGTAACGTCTATGTGTATTTCCAGATACGTTTGAAATTTCATCGATGCAATCACGATTGCAGCCGTGTCTCGTTAGAGTGCTGGCGAAATTTCTTCCCGCTAATTGAAATTAATATACTTTCATTTTCGTACAAACAAGTCGTATTTAACGAAAGCTTGTTGATACAACTATTTCCACTACCTGTCCACTTATCTTTGTCCCCAGCTGTATGCGTCTGTAGATGTGTACACATAAGCGTACACACGTACAACGTACGCGTACGAATGAATGGCGCTGCCGGGCGGAGAGGCACATCTCTCGTTTCTGGACTCAGAGATCTAACTACCACCTGCCTCATTTTCCCACGAGCTCCGAGAGAACCTCTCGAATACCGATGAGATAGACGAGGACGAACCTCGTGTAGGAACGAGCAACTCGAAGGACAGCGCAGTATACGAGGGAGGAAAGGGGGAGCTGGAGAGAGGGACGAAGAAAAACAGGGTCAGAGAGAAACAGGATTACCACGAGGGAGAGTTCCTCCGGTTGACGGAAGAAGAAGAAAGAGAAGAGGAAAGGGGTGGTAAAGAGGGGACAGGGACGAAGATTGCACGGTCAATTCTGCCGTGATTCTCGAATTTTTATATTTCCATCTCGTTCTCGTTTTGGCGAACGTGAAATATTTACTCCTCTTTGGAGAGACATTTAACGTAAAGCTGATCTGAGAAATAGCGACTAGCCATGCACAGTATTTTTCTCATATTTGGCATTGATTTGAGGTAGGTTTTAACGTTAGGAAAATATACAATCGGACCTAAAACGATCGGAACAGTACGGTTAAAATCTCCGTTAGTTCGGTCAGTAAATTTGGTTGCTGGTTCCTTGGTAATAGCCGGATCTTCGGCATTGTTACAACAGTTGTCCAACAGCATTCTTAGATTTTATGATCCTAATATTTTACGATGCCAAATAGCATAAGGTAGCGTTACTCGCGTCGTTATTGTTGAGTCCAGTCGACTTCATAACACCTCGCCATGATATAGTCAATAAGTGAGATGTTGATGCCAACTTTCAACTTCAACGCTTCGATGAGCTGTAGCTTCTGAAATCCGTAAACTTGGCGCGTTAATGAACGCGCCAAATAACAAGCAGGCAAACGAATTAAGTAATAATTAGATAATAAATAAGTGAAATATGGGAAGTAAAGATGACATGATCTTGCAGAGAAAATGAAAGGGACGAAGGGTGAAAGAGACGGAGGATTACGTTGTAATGCGAGTTTCTCTGTACTGGTAAATACGAGGGAGAGACGAGTATAAGTGGTTATGGCGGTCCATTTAGTGTATGCCGGTGTATAGTGCGCGCACGCGCGAGCACGTGTGTGAAGGGCTGGGGGGAGGAGGATATGGAGAACCAAGAGGTCCTCCGAAGGCGGGCAGGTAGAACACGTGCTGGCACGAGGTGAGTCAGACTCGCGGGAATATCGAAACACGATCTCTCTCTCTCTCTCTCTCTCTCTCTCTCTATTCCGACTCTTCTTCGCGCTGCTCCTTTGTCTTTGCGGATTTTTCTACAAGAAATCTCGTCTCGTGAAATACTTTCTGCGAGACACGCTCGATTCTTCTATTTTTTGCCCGTTTCATATCGTACGCATCGATGTTATCGCTATTTTGGTATAACAACCAATGCGATTGTCATAGTTAAATTTTTCAGGGTTATAACAATTACGTTGAGCGATTCAGACGCAGAACTGCGACATATGAAAGACATACACAGATGCCAGCTATGCTTCAACGACTATTTTCCTATCTTCTTTTTCTGGTAATCGATTTTCCTCGAATATTCACGAGAGGCTTTCATACGGAATCTTAAGAAATATTAGCTTCAGTTGAGCGGCAGAAGGATTTAGTATAAAAATGACAATTACAATGGCAATTACGAGAATAATTTTTGAGTTTACACTTACGTGTTATGTTTGATTTCTACACGATTGCGCTTGATAAAACTTTTACTCCCTAAAAGTATGTTGCATTTCTTTCAGAGCAACGGTTCGTTCGTAATTATCATTTTGAACCACGTTGCGTTTATCGGGTTTGCTTTCCTAATTTGGTACCGCATCGGTGTGTTGGTATTAATGTGCATCTGAGAAAGTAACGTACAACTTTTCGCGTGAGAAGACTCGGCAGATACATAATTGTCGGCTCGTTAAATGTCTGTATATAATTTATTGATAGCTGTTACGAATGTAAAACAAGCAGAGAGAGCAATAACAGTCGTAAATAACATATGTTATTTGTGCACGTGTGCACGAACTCAACTTTTGAGACTTACAATAGCATATTTAGCAAGACGATGGAAAAAGGCTAAAAGGCTTTAGAAGAAGGAAGACAGTTGTTCGATCTTTCTTCTAATAGCTTAAATTCGACTATAACGAATGTTAATTGGTAAACACTGATTAAACAATTTCTGCTTAAAATTTGTTCGTAATATCGTTTAATCGAAGCGGTGGTAACAACACGTACAGTTTTCATCGTAATAATATTTATTAATAGAATTAATCATCTCATTAATATGCACGTAACATCGTAAATTAGCACAAGCTTATTATTTATAGCATAAAATGGCATAAGTTATTTAAATACAGTACGAGGCTTTTAAGTAATCTTAATATCGAAATAAAACAAGTTTACTTAAAATTCTAAATTATATTTCGTATAATAAAACGTACAAGTTTCATCTGTTTGTTTACGCGAATATGCACGTATGTAAATACAAAATTAGAGATTGATCGGTTCAATATGTCTAGTAATATAGCGAATATTCGTTAACACACTTTCTTCCTCAATTAATTAAAGTTTGTATCGAAATGCGATTCTGAAACAGTTCGTGTTTTCCAATTCTAGCATGTTCATCGGGTTTTCGTTTGCATGAAATCACCTTGTACGACATGAATGGCCAACAATTATGATGCTGCGTGTGTGTCACGTGTCTGGGTCGATGCCAGTAGCTGAACGGACTCGAGAAACGAGAGTTGAATTTAAGTTCATTGGAAATCGTTCGTACTGTCCTGGCTTGTAAGTAATTTGCCTAAAGTTGAGTTGATTTGTCAGTTAATTAAGATCGTTAGGTCATTTCGATTTTCCTTTACGACATAACGTCTCGTGCTCGATAATTTTTGTGTCGACGAGCTCACGAGAGGTTAACGCGTGTATTTATTCTTCCGAACGATAAAGTTGTTTCTGCCGTCTGTAATGTTCGTATAAATTGGTAGAAAATTACTCGCCTGATGATAAACATTAATTCTATATGCAATTGCTCCCCGGGTGCATGTTCCATGAACACGACATATTACGATTGCGTGTGAGATCGTTGAATCATATTCGAACGCATCGTCTATTCTTAGAATTACTTATCAATCCCGTTTACATATTACTCGGCATAATTTACAATACGATTAAATTTTCTCCACGTGCATTCTACATCCTACGATATCTTCTGCTTTTATTGTTACTGGACTGCGGATGCTTACGCAATTTATAAGAAATTTAAAGATGTAAAAATGCATAGAATGTTCTTTATAATTTTCAAATGGCAAAACAAATCTCTATTGAAATTTTAATTATTCGGTACTATTGGTAAAAGTATAGATTTGCGTAAAAGTCCGCAGACTAAGTAAATTGTATTACATTTCGACATGTGTCTATTTGATCTGTTTAGAGGGAAATTCTGGTTTGTTAAATATTTCTTTTCTTGCATGCATGAGAGACTCTGGCAACTGCACGTTTTATATCTTGTACACACGCGTATGGTTCGTTTTTACACGCTATCTATCGGTTGAAGATATCATTTGGAAATAGCAAATGAATAATCTGAGTCATACAATTGAATTTCACGTTACGATTGATGCTTTCCAAATACTATGAAAGTTATAAAAAATACGAGATATCATCATGTTTACTAGACTTTCCCTCAACAGATAGTATCCGTTATCTATAATCTATTAGAATTGTTTCTGAAAAATAAGAAAATGGAAAATGGAAGAGTTCGTGGAACGAAAAGTAAAAAGGTAATACTTATAAAAACAAGATACTGTATTCTATTTGGTATTTTATTTAAAAAGCTTCATAATCTCATATATCTATCCGGAAGTATGTACGTTTCATTTCCAGCTACGAACGTGACAATTTAATTCGACCCAACATGATCTATAAACTCTGTAAACTACAGCCTAGTTTTTCTTAACTTTTCGTAGATCATTTAAGAAAAGATCATACGTGTCACACTGCTACACGCATCGATTGGAAAACACTGAACACGCGAGATGCAATATAACAGAAGACAATTAGGCAGAAACTACCGTTAGCGAACAGTTGCCGTTAACAAAACAATTTCATCAGAACGTTTACGCAAAACCGTATCTCCATTCTATCGGCTGGTTAATCGTTCGATAACGATAAAATAAGGCAATAAAGAGGTCGAAAAATGCTTTCAACAAGCTTTCCACCAGTTTTATTCGCGTAATCCTTTAATTAATGGCAGCGGTTAAGGGCATTAACGACTTCTTCGTAGCATCGGCCTCAATCACAAGCGTGTCAGGGTTAAATGGAATTTTCGCTTCGCCGCGAGTTCTTTAATTAGTTTTCGTGGAAACACCGATTCGCGTTTAAACGAGCAGATACGGAGAGGATGGGGCACAGAATCGTAAACAACCGATTTCCGGAGCGAGAAAGAAAACGCGCATGATCGAAGATCGAATCCTCGTTTCGTATTCTCGATATCGAGTTCTGTCTCCAAGGAAAAACCTCTCTAAGGGGATTTATAAACCGGCCACCTGACAGGAAGAAAGTGCCGATTATCGAAGCGGAGGCGATAATTGAATGAAACGAATGCGTATCTTATCGATGTTGCTCGGATAACTCGGCCAATTTTCTACCGAAATTAAAGCCACCACGCAGCTCTGTATACTCTACTTACGATTCTTATCAAGAGCCGTGCCGCTGGCTCCATTCTACACGGCACAATCCCGCCATAAGCGTCTGATTCGTACGAGACGTATAAATTGTTAAGATGCTCCGATTCGATCCTTTTCTGCTCGCCATTCCGCTTTCACATTCGCGTACTTGTTACACGTGCGATTTCTACTTCCTTCGGCCGGGAACATAGTTCGTTCTCTCAGGCCTGTTGACTTTTTCTTTCTCTTTGTTTCTCGCTCTTTTTATTTCCGTCAAGAGGTTGTTCGTTTTGTAATAGTTTCAGACCAATCGGAATTGATTGACACGCGCAATAATGGAAGAAAAGCAATGGCTGGATTAACCATACTTCGTTTCCATACTAATGCCGATTTCTAAGGATGTTCTCACGTTTCGATAAAGTTGTCTCTCTTCAAGACCACTTTTTCTATCTGTGTGTTACGTATTCCTATCGATCTGCTACGATGTTTTGTAACAGGAGTTTCTATATTTTCAAGACGATACTCGGGATTTATTATCAGTATTTTACGTAGTTGATTAGAAAATAATATGACATCGAAGGTTAGAGATATTTGGTTAGAGGAGGAGACAGCAGAGATGGTTAAACATATATGAGACGTCTTATTAAATTATTACAAAGAACCAACAAATTTTCCTCCCGATTATGTTTCTGTTATTTCTTCTTTCGTCTAAGGAGTGGCCAACCGCAATTTTTAAAAATGAAAGCATGTACCAAGTTATCGTAAATTTGGTTTAATTAGGCCTGCTGAGAATATACATCTTTTGTTTCGGTAATTTATTTCGAATAATAAACATCGTAGTTGCCGCGTGAATATTGAAGACGAAACGGTGCACATTATTTTCGTGAAAGTTGTAATCATATTTCTCATGCCCATGTTTAAACGAATCGGATTAATTATTGCTAATTACTTACAAAGTTCATTTATGGCCAGGTAATTGAGCATAATGAGAGGAAAATATCGTTTGTTGTGATAAAGAACGTAGGCAGAATAAAACTGGAGAGGTGACCGAGATACGAATAAATAATTAGCAATTAAGCATGCGATTAATGCTGAAGTGTGAGAGGATTCGTGAATCGTGAAGTAGAGTAACGTGTCCTTATTTGATTTGCTTCCGAAAACTTTATTTTTCGGTAAATTTAGAAATTGCGGAATTTTTAATGGGAAACGATTATTTATCACTGCGTGATTTTCCGAGTTTTGTATCGGGTTGGCAACTAAGTGATTGCGGATTTGATCATTACCATCTAATGAGAAAATCCGCAATCACTTAGTTGCCAAACCAATACATTGTTTCTTTAATCTTTTGCGTTTGTTTTCGTCGATTTCACATTCGTTTGGTCGCATCCGGTCAAAACTTGCACCTGTAGCAGATCTCTTATCCGGTATACGCATTAATTACCTTTTACCTAACCGTGTAGCAAATAATTGATCGATGTCGTGCAAAGTAAAAGAAAGTTTTTTATCTTGGTTGTAGTTTATTAAAACGTCCGCTACTCTTCCGTACGTATTTCTCGAATGTTTCAATTTCGAATGTAGCTCAACCTTGACCTGGATTTTACACTTTTTAACTCATGAAATCTGCTTAATTTGGAAATGGAAGGAAGTTTGTCATGAAAGTAGCTTGTAATTATAATTATCTGCTTATGTAATCTCGTTCGACGAAATAAGTACAAGCAGATTTAATTAAGTATTAAAACTGATTAGCAGCTTGTTAAATGTACGTGCAAAACATACGCGTATACACAAGCAGAGTTCGAAACTAGTTTACGACGACATTTGTAAAAAGTAGCTTGTAAAAAACATACTTATTTGTATTTGATACAAAGATCCATCTATTTGATGATGGATACGTACGATACTTGAATAACATTTTTAACAATTTTTTTTATCGTTTTTCACTATTTTCCAATTCTCGATTCTCTAACATCATTTGTTCCCTGTTCCTCAATTTATAGAATTGATCGGTATACCCTTTAAGCGTTCCAATTGCAAATTATCTACACTGTTTTGTTATAATTTATCTAATATAGAATTTAAAATCCATTTAAAACTAGAGCAAATAAAAATAGAAGGTATAAAACATTCGGTTCAATTTAGATACGATCATATTTAAATGACGAATAATAATTCAGCATAGAGCAGACTTTAAAGCGTCGACGATCCTAATTAAAATATATTACGAATATTAATCAAAATTGCCACGATTTTGCCCAAGTATAACCTCGTAAATAGCAGAGTATGATGTATAGTCTGTCATCAGAACCTCATGATCGGAGTTTACGTGTGACCGATTACAGAGTCACGTGGTACGTATGATTAATTACTTCGTTTACACCAGGAATAATTATTCTTCGTGCAATCGAGAACTTGCTTTGCGGTATGCGACGCGTTCCGCTTGTTGGCCTCACCGAACACTGTCGCGATGCATTCATTATCAGTGTATCAGCGTACTCACTCGTGTCTGGCACCGCGATACTGTAGTCTTCGATGAGTTCTGATCGATAAAGATCGATTTACTCGGTGAAATGTTTCCTCGATTATGGACAGACAAATTTTTCATAGATTTTTCATTTGTCATCTGTCGGATTTCGATCGCGTTACTAATTAAGAAGCTCTTCTTGTACTCGTTAAGTGAAGTCATTAAAATAGTTACATAGTTTCTGGAGATCTACATCGGTGAAATGTCGTTCGTTTCTTGATTACTCAATCTTTGTAAATCTGTCTGCTTGGCACCGACAATGATACGAAACTGGACACGTTAAATATTACATAAATTTGAAGAAAAGATCCGCGGTTTAACGACAACTTGCAGTAGAAATTGGTAAACGGTTTCTAGGTAATAATGAGAAGGATTTTTCAAAGTATTCGTAGGTTGAAAAGGATAATACGGTGGGAAGTTGCATAAAAGGACGATTATACGTCAGCTTCTCGGTACAACGAGGTTATTAATAGTCTGTCTTTTGTCGTGATAGCGCACGACGTGCTCCACATGGTGGCTTAGACGCGATTTCACGAGCGGCTCGGCACAAAGATACATTCATAATTCTTCGTTCGCCTCGTGTGAAACGTTCGGAAGGAAGAAACTTCGGTCGCTTCGTCTCGCTTCGAAACTCTGACGCATGTGTTATCGGCGCCTTTTAGATAGTCCCTTTCGAGGATCACAAAGCGTCCTTTCATTGCCTAATTAGGATGCTTTCGAAGCACTTATACGTGGCGAATGCCCCTCTTTGACACCGGTTCCCTGTCTATATTACTGTTTTCAGGCTGATTAACGGGTAGGGAAATGTGCGTTTTACGGTCGTTCAACTGCTTCCGTCCGTATTCACCGTGATCCTGTTACAAAAGGATACGATTAACGAATACGTGTTTCCGCTGAACGCGTGGAAATTCTTCTTTCAAGCCTCTAAAATAATCATGCGATCGGCTTTTCAGAAATACGGTACAACTTTGATTATTTGGTATCCCGCTGGGGCTAGCCATCCACGTGTTATCTAGCGATTAAGTTAGCAAAATTTACCAAATGTTCAGCTGGACAAAATTGTGAAATACAAATTAAATAGTAATAAAAAACAGCTAAAGAAATAAAATAGTCAAACTTGAAGATGGTATCCCGCTGGGGCTAGCCATCCACGTGTTATTTGGCTATTAAGTTAGCAAAATTTACCAAATGTCCAGTTGGACAAATTGTGAAGTACAAATTACATAATAAAAAAATTCTGATTGATCGAACTTTCATTAACATTTGCGGATATTTACGACAATTCATAGTTTTGCGAATATGATTTAAAAAATAGGACGCAGGTAGAGATATTTTATGTATACACGCTTTACGTATTTTACATAAATGTATAATCATAAAAATCAAATGTATAATTTCTCATCGTTATACACGAAATATGATCTTTTTTCGTGCGATAGAAGGTAATTATTTTAAGCTGTTCTACCAATATTTTGATATTTTAGCGAGAAAAAACTCGAATGAAGACGCAACGATTTCTAACATTCCCGACTCTCTGACATTGTAGATAAATTATTTTCATTAGAATATTTTCGATGTTTATTAGAAAGCACATCCCGTTACCACGAAAATGATTAACTGACATTGCCAAGAGTTGGTCCAGTCGAGGTACAGGAAAGAAATACCGTTTCGTTTCGCCTAGTAGAGTCACACGAAACATCTTTATCGGTAGATACGTTGTACCATCGTGGAGTCTTGTATATCAAGAACGAATGGCATTAATCCGATAAAAAATGAAGCCATAAATGTGAATACATTTTTCGATCCAACGACCAGTTACTTACACTGAAATATTCGTCTTCAGTCGTAACTAAACTTGAGGCAAATAGAGCCATCAACGAGACTTCAATTTCGAATTTCCCCGGAGAGAATTCTTATTTTTGTAACAGTTCTTCGCTATATTGGAAATAATATTCCGTAGCGTCGACGTTGAAGAATCTTTTCCTGATTCTTTGATTACATTTCGAAGGATTCATTTTTTAAACAATTCTGACTAATTATCGCATCTTGTATAAAGTCATTATACTTGTTTTGATACTCGCGAACGGGGTTCGAACGTATTTTATTCTCGCGTCTGTTAATACTTTCTTCTTTGATTCGTAACACGAAGCCTTCAACCCCTGAAAAGAGAGACAGAAAAAGGAAGGGACGGAATTTTCGTTGTATCGGGGTCAAGTTTAGAAAACGCGGAAACGGTTCGTTCATTGAATTTCGTGTCCAGCTCGTGCATTGCACGCTTCCACTGAAAGACTTCCCGAAAGGAGGGTGCTTTTAATTTCTATGGGTTCCGAGTTTTCTAACTGCCACCCTCGTGGTATGTATAGGGGTGAATTCTTCTGGTGCGTTTCAATGGGGCAGAAAGTGTGGGAACGTAGCCACGCAAGAAACGGACCGAGGAACACCCGTATGGGATCCTGTTACGTTTATGGGGGGCTCGTGCTAAGAAGCCGCATGTAGGTCGAACAAGGAAGCCACAATTTCAACGGAACGTATTACCACCAACCGGTGAATCGCGAAACATCAAATACGCATATCATAGAAATTATCAATTTTTATC
Source organism: Bombus terrestris (assembly GCF_910591885.1). Lineage (NCBI taxonomy): Eukaryota > Metazoa > Arthropoda > Insecta > Hymenoptera > Apidae > Bombus > Bombus terrestris. Next base: position 3,181,301 of record NC_063282.1, on the reverse strand, counting down.
GAAACTAGCAACTTTTATTCGTCTTCACATTCGGGACACAAAAGTCGTGTTTCTTTTCTATTTCTTCTGTTACGATATCGAATTTGAAAATACGTCTCTTGTATGTAGTTTGAATAAATTTTTATTGCAGTGTGTAACAATAACAAAGTACATTTAAATAGAATTTGGTATAAGAACTTTCTTTATTTCAAAATCTTAGGTCGGTTATTGCTAGCTTTGGAATTGGAAAAGAGCCAAGTTCGTGTCAAAAGATTCACGAAATGCTGTTTCTATTGTAAAGAAATTTATACGAGTATAGTCAACTAGAAGCATAAAGTTGTAGACTAAGAATACCAAAGATTTGAATAGTAGGAGTGTAAATGCTTGCCTCTACAAATTTTAATTACTGCAATTGTATTTTTCCTCCCACAACAAACATTACTTCCATCCTTCGTCGTATAACAAAATTTGCCCAGGTCCTTCGCTATTGCTTCAGCGAAACTATGACTATAACGGAAAATTCGTGTAATTGCGTTTGTCTGGTGAGTCGGTGGTGCGAGAAAGTCTCTGTCGCATTCCAGGGGGTACGTGTAGGTAGAGGAATTAAAGCCAACATAGAAATGCACGAGTGGCAGGAACGGTACACCCGCAGCTCATTCAACAGGTAGCCGTCTAAACCCGTCAGGCATCTATTTACAACAACCCCTTGTGAAGTTGTAGATTGGAGGGGCAATTTATTGTCCCTGAAGGGTGGAATGATCGTTAGGGTCCCGGTAGAAAGAGGGATAATATTTTATCGGTATACGTGCATGTGCAAATCTCTGGAATTATCGACTTGTTACTCTTCCGATTCCTGTATACGTATTAGCATGTGTATGCCATATGTCACTGTGTATAAATATATGAAATATGGAAATGTGTTTCGTAAATTTCTTTCCTTTAATTTTTATCGCGATCAGAATTTGGAAATTTTTAATTATCTACAATAATTTCTAAGAAATAAATTCTAAAAAAAATGTCACGATTCGATCGAATTTATTTTTTTTTTTTTTTCAATGCGTTAATTCTACAATCTCTTCTTCGAACTTGCAACAAAATTCGTATCTCTTCTGGTAATCTTTTAATTATAACATAGAATTTAGAAATATTTCTAAAGTAGAAAAATGTTTCTCGTCTCCCGAAAAATCCCATTTCCCTAATTATGTCATCGCTCTTGTGTACACAACTCTGCTCGTAAAAACGATTACTTTGCCCGGCCTCAGCGATCTCCTCTTACTTAATCAATGATCTGAATAATGACGCAAGCCCCGATACCTCTCGCGATTTCCTCGAGGTCTGCAGGATTTCGATCGCGATCATTATCGTTCCATTAAACAGCCAGAATCGCTCTCACGCGAGCATCGCGCACGTAGGGAACTATAATACAGGTGTAAGATGCCGTAATGCATTGCGGAGGAGCCGGGTACGTTGCACGTGGTCGACACGAGACCGGATCGTCAACCCTCGTCGCTCATTAATCTCGAATAAGCCTGAAAGCCATAAGTGGGGTGGAGAGACGTTGGGTCTCATCAACATGACGAAAAATCGACACGATCAGGAGAAGGCCAGGGTCCACGTCAGTTCGCGAGAGAGGCAGTTTAACACACCTAGTCGCGAATAAGTGTGCAAGGCGCGCATTTAGCGCCTGGAGGCTCTTTCACGATGCACGCTTATGCGAAGATATCGGCAGCTGGCCTGGAATCGTGAGAGACTCGGGCAGATGGCCTGCCCTGAAACTCCTCCACGGCGCTCGCGTGTACGTGCACACGACCACTAAGGATCCCTACACGCCTTCCTAAGGAAGGAACCACCGAGGATGTTTCCCACGGACTCCTGCAGCCTCTCATCTGCCGTATTACACACGAATGTGCCCTGGATTCTCTCCCTTCTTTCTTCTCTTTTTCTTTCTCTTTCCCCTTCCGACACCAGCTACCTTCGTTCCACCTAAGAATTCTCTGTCGTCGATATGTTAACGCGAGACCTGGGGGAAAGTTGCTACCCCTCGTCACTTAATTCCAATTTCCATCCGCGTGGATTAGTGGATTACTGGACGATTGTGTTGGAATTTATGGGACTTGTTTTAGAGTGTTTGACCTCGTTTACACCGGCGGACGAAAGGAAGATCATAAAGTATCGCGTTGTAATTTCGTCGTATTTTTTAGGAAACGTACTTCTATTTTAAGAGAATAGGCGCAATGCGCATCCCGAAATAGACGATCGTCGCTAACGTGGTAGAAGGTAGGCTTCTAGTGCAGAGTTATTAATACTCGTGCAAGTTTCTGTGTTAAATTTCCTTCTGATCGCAACTGTGAGTTATTTGTGGTTAATTGGGCGAGTTTTTTAGCGAATCGCGAGCTCGATGCCTGGCCAGCTTCGTACGTAAAAGTAGGTTGTCTCGAGTTTAAGATTTTATCAGCTTCGAGCTGTATAGGAAGCTGTTTTGATTTTTCCTGGATCACGTGGATAATTAAGGTTTTGGCGACGTTGCTATACGTGACAATGTAAATTTCATATCTTAATTGCAGGTGGATGACGAAGTATTTCGCGTCTTATATTCTGTCGTCAGAGAAATTGACATGTTCCTGTGCATCAATTAAGAACGATAGTAGCTTATTAACAATTTGTTGCGTGATTTATTATAGGAACTTGTTTTCCATGCCGCTTAGATACTCACGCAGCAATTGATCCTGCAAATTATAAATCAGCTGAATGAACCATTTAAAAATTATAAAATTGCCAACATTAGTCGTGCAACAATTTGTCACTTGTCAATTTATTAATATTAATAATAATTATAACTGACATGTTAGAGCAATTAATACTACAATAATAATATCCATTATCAATAGTCAATTGTCAAATTATCATCATACTTACAGATATGCTTACTATCATACAAGGTTACTTATCGATATGGTAATCTGTGACTTTAAGTTGCAAAAATTTCGCTAATAATATCATAAACATAAAAGCTTCGTCAACAAAAAGACAAGCAGCTCGCAACTTGTTCCTCCTCGTTACGTTATTACCGCATGAAAAACGAAATTACACCTGGCCAAGCAATCACAATAATTACGATCATTAATTGCGACAACTACCGAATACCAATTCGATAACCTTAATCGCTGGTCATTGGTGGAACGTTGCTCGCTTGAATCTCTAATCTCGTCCGGTCGTTGTATAACCGCTGAAATAAAACGCGAAATGAAATAAATTCGCGAGGGTTGAACGTACCGAAATTAAATCGACGATCATCGATCAAAATGATCGTATTGGCAAATCCTAAGTGGCGTGGACGTTGCGCAATTCACCGATAGTACAGCCACGTTCAGATTAATTCAAGTTACATATTTGAATTCAAGTCGCTGGAGTTGGTGTAACATTCGAAAGAATGTTCAATGGGAAATGAAAGAAAAAAGTAGCAGCGTAACCGTGTAAAAAGTTAATCATTGCGATTATAATCGCGTAAGAAAGATGTTAAGTGGCGAGCTGAAATTGAAATTAAAATGAATCAAAATTTTGAGAATTTTAATCGTGCTATTACAATTTAAAAAAAGAAGGATATCTTCCGGTTAGTTTGTTGACTAATCGGAACCAGATTCACGGGAAATTGGGCCGCGAGAAGTTCATCGAAACCTGTTGCATCGTCGCAACAGGAGTATGCTGCGGGCGTGTACTCGGCCACGCGTGAACACGTGTCGGTGCACACGCGTGGGCTCGTGCAGCCAGGAATCGCCATTAAGTGGGTGGCTAAGATTGGCTCTCGTTTACTTTCCCACTATCCTTCTTGCTCTCCTTCGTCGACAGACATTTTTTCTCTCTCTCACTCGAGCGTGCTCGCCGGTCGATCTGTCTTTCTCTTTTCCGGTATCAAATGCAAAACACAGCAGCAATTTTAACCCGTTAATCGAATCGTTCTTAACCACATGCTTCTGTAATTGTGGAATTGAAAGTTAATAAAAGCGATTAAATTCAATTAGATCGACTTTAGACTCGGTACGTGTACTTTCCATACAATTTATTTTTAATACAAGCAAAACAACGCGCGGAAAGACGGGGAATTTTTTTAATGAAGAAATTATTGTCGCGATATTGAATTTTCGGGAATAATCACGTGGCTGTTGCAACCCAGTGCACCTGAAACCCAGATCTGCCCCGAGCAAGTAGACTGCAGCGTCTACGAAACGTTGGCGCGAAGTACAAGCGCGATTATTCGTGAAAAACCGATGTCACGACGTGTTATCATCGCGTGACATCGCGAGATTGCCTGGTTAATATCTTACGATATTATGATATTTTATATCTTATGATATTATATCGAGTTTATATTGATTTAAATTATTATATATTCATATATTGATTTAAACGATTGATATCATATTGATTTAATATCTTGTGATATTTTATTTATATAAAATATCGTGAAGTTTACAAGTAAATAAATAAATAAAATATAAAGGCTACATTTTAGTATTTCTACTCCGGACTAGTTCTAAAAATTGCTCTTTTAAACATGAATCTGTCCTAAGAATGAAGTAGGTTTAGCCATTAAGTGAGTGGCTAAGATTGGCTCTCGTTTACTTTCCTCTATCCTCCTTTTTCTCCTTCGCCGACAATCTCTCTCTTCCTTATTCAAGTATCTTCCTGTCTTCCTCTCGTTCAAGTGGGCGAGAAGATGCAAGGAGTGGTCGACGATTAAGAGAAACGACACGACGGCAAAAGAGACATGCAAGTGGATAGAGAAGTTGTAGGCTTCGCTCGGACGTGGCGTTTAAATGAATGACGTGCATATTTACTAAGGTTGTACCTAGTCGCTCCTGCGGTATTGGTACACGTTCATGGTTCTTCGCGAACGTCTGGTGTTCGCCTGCTAATTAATATAGAGATCGACTGGTTCCGATGATGTTTCGATGTTCGTATTTGTTGCGAGTTTGGAAGAATCTTGCAACTATCGCTACTTTTGATAAATTTCTCATGTTCAAGATCGATTACGAATTTTGAGTAAAGTTGTTAATGTCGTGCGCTTTTTCTTTGACGTAAAGTAAATTTGGAGCAACGTTCCTTTATGTAAATATTAATAATTGAACTGCGGACATTTATGCAAATTAATATTTTTATAAACGCTATTAAATAAATGGAACTTAAGCAGAAGTTTATTTGGCTCTTTATGCATTTCTGCATTTTATGTGCATTCTGTGCATTTCCGTATCCGTAAATTTCTCGCGCATAAGTAAAGATCCACAGTCTAATAATAATTTAGTAACATATATATATATATACAAATTTTGTGTAAGCGTAGATTTTTATAATGCATTAACGTAAATCAATTTTTCTGGGATAGAATGTAATTTAAGTAATTTCCATAATTTAAATACGTTCCATGGTAAAACTCATTAAATGTAAATAAGGAGAAATCGATCTGAAAATATGTTACTTCAAAAAATTGGTGGTAAAATATTGCATCGCGATGAAAGATTATTCATTCAGATTATCGCTGGTACATCAAAAAGAAAAAAAAGAAAAGAAAAGAAATTACGATAGGAAGTGAAACTCTATTTTCTCTTTTATGTCATTTCATTTGATTTGCGATATTTTCATGTATAATTTTCGGATCGATATACGTATATCTTCAAATTTCTTTTTTTTTTATCAAAAGTTATCATTCGTTATTGTAATTAAACTGCGTTATTTACAAATCAGTAAATTAATCTCTACGAGAAAAACAAAAAATTACATTTTACTCGAAAGTTTTTAGAATCTACGTCGATTGAGTTTGAGCAAATTATTCTATTACAAAATTACAATAACATATACTTTTTTTATTTTAGTAGAAAACAATGGTGTGGTTTTAACGTGAACATCGTCTGCCATAGCGTTTTGTAAGTATCAATAAGTAAGAATGTCAAGTCTTTTAACAGACCTTGAGATATTATTCATACATCAGATCATTCTGTCGTTTCATTGCTGCCTTCCATGAGTTAAGAAATAATATCCAGGGCGAGTAATATTATCGAGCAATACGATCTGTAAGCATTCAGCGATGTTAAAAACAGGTTGTAAGAAACTATAATATCGAACGTGTTGATATTTGATTAACTGGTCGCTTTCGACGATATCGAAGAATATAAAGGAAATGCGAGTGGACCAGTAGTGTCACGTACGTAGATTAAATCGATAATGGTACGTTTAAGTTGCAATAATTTTCTCGACTGTTTTCCGGGGACGCTGTATCAATCCCATCGAATGTTTCCCTTGAATATTAATTAGACATTACGCAAGCACTTTCAATTCTCGATATTTTCTTATCTTTTCGATCTAAATGTCAAGTGGTACGCTCGTATAAACGTAAGAAAATTCATTATATTAATTGTCAAATCGAATTTATATTTTACTCTCTTCGTCTCTCTGTGTCTCTTCAATCCGTAACGTAAATGGAATATTCGCGTAAATTGGACAAAATTCGATACTCGTCGATTTAGATTTATAAGGAATGAATTAATCAAATAACGATAACGATTAAATTGTATTTCGTATCGGTGGCAAAGAAAAATTGCCCGTTTTAATTGCACGGCGATGAAACGCTTCTGAAAAGGAACTTTCTTTTCGTTCGCTTCGTTATTTCTTAGATCGTAGCCCTTATCTTCGTGTATGTAGTTCGATAAGTGGTTACAGCAATTAATGTGCTTTCCAAAAATAAAACACGGTACGTTCAACCAGGAAATTGCATTCTGTTCTCATTACTACAATTTACTGCTTTACACGAGAGACATCAGTGTATGACGCAAAGTTGTGATATAAGAACGAACACATGTTCGACAATCATTGATCACCTAACTTGTATCACATCGATTTCTTTCCTTATTATTGCATATAATAGCACACAAGTGGACAATGGAACGGACGAGGGGACGTCCACAAAAAATCTGCAAATTATATCTCGTTTTGTGCACGAACAATTTGAAAAATACGATTAATCAACTTATTTAACCGATAACAATTTCGCCATCAAGTTTTATATTGCTTATTATGATCCTTTATGTTGTTACAAAGGCAGGGTAATATTAGTTTACAAATTGAGTCTTGTTTTCTGCATGGACAATTTAAAGAATCGGCTATCGTTGATCAACTTATTTAACCGATACGAATTTCAGGATTGCTTTATACCGCATTTTGACGTTGTTACGAAGGAAAGTTAATATCAACTTACACATCGATAACGAGTATAAAATGTAACGTTAGGCGAATATTTCGTAGCTTCAATGTACAAGCTTCCCCGGTTTGTTACAAACCTTACCAGTACGAACTAACGTTTCAAAATTATTTCCCCTAACGTACACGATAACTGGGTAAAAGAATTTTAAGCTTTTCCATCGAGAAGTTCATACGATGATAATTGATCAATTTTCACCGCTACCTATTATTTATTTTTCATTCCCATAACAGGAGCTCTCGTTCGTATTCAATTCGCCATAGTTCACGATAATCCAACATCAAGGGGAACTTCGTCCCAGCAAAAGGAAATGCGCGGTACAAAGATTCCACGTCAAATGACATTATTTCGCCAATTTCTCCAAGATACGTCCTATTGTCACACCTGACGTGCCGCGATGACCCGTGGTGTACGTTGGCAGCATCGAACCACGTGGTGCGTAAACAAAAAAGCACTTAGCGAAGAGCGAGTACGGTGGCTGTTTTGAAAGGCGAGCCTGCCGTTGGAAAAAGCGCGGCAAAAGGACGCGCGTGCACGTGAGTGCACGTGGCCGTCCTTCGTTCTCCTCGCTGTGTGTAAAAGCGTAAAAGCCGGCGTGGCGGAGTATGGGGTGGCTCGTATAGAAGGGGAAGACGAGGAAGGGGAAGGGCGCGTTTACGGCGCATCCTTCGTCTTTTCTCGAGGCTCTCCCACAAGGTGACGCCGATGCCTCGAGACTGTGGGAATTCGGGACATGTGCGTGCCTACACACGCCGTGCTCGTGGTCCGCACACGAGGGGGAAATCTCGTGGTGTTTGGAAAGAGAAGAGTAACCGAGGGGAAAAAAGAAAGGGGGAAGACCGGACCTATGCTGTCCGCGGCACATCGGCCGCCATAAGGCAAGGAATCCATGGGAATATCGAGCATGTGCATCGGTCCGCTCGTGTGCTGCACGAGTTAGGGGTGGCCGGCCACCCTCCTTTCCTTTTCTTCCTTCTTTCTTCCTTTTTTTTTCTTTCTTTCTTCTTACGTTCTCCTTCCTTATATGGGATTCCGTGACCTGGTGCATTCAGGGATTTCTTAACCACGTGGCTGCATAGGGAATCAAGGTGGTGCGCGGGGTGGTTTGCCCTCGTGTTCCGCTCCCCTGTAGCTCGTGGTGGCCGCGTGTCGACTCGAGACTCGTTTCACCGATTACACCGCTGGCTTATCGATGCTCTTTATTTCGGACAGCTGCTCGTTTGCGCGCTAGTTGCGAGCGTGGTGACTTTTCCCGCATTGTTTGCAGGCACTTTTTTCCTTCCCTTAACGCGTTCAGTGCCACGTGCGATCTATATGCTACGTACAATCCACACGTCTGTGGATTATAGTATTTCATTTTTGACGTTATTGTATTACAATGGAAGCTACTGATTGTCCAATAGAATATTTTCGAGTTTATCGTTATTGCCGCTGTTTAAAATTTTTTAGCCGATGATGTACGTTTTATTAATCGTTTAAAAGTATTTAGATCGTACAGAGGATTAATTAGAATTTAGAACAAGCGTTACTATCGCAAAATATATATTTCATTTGAAAGAAGTAAAAGTCCGGAACTGATCGAATCTGAAAATTACTTATGAAGTCTAATTAGATGAAAAATCGCCCACGTAATATTCCTCCTGTTCTTTAGCATAATTATTATTCTGTTACCATACAGACTACCGTCGGTGTTATTTTTAGAGCGTTAAATAGGACGTTGGCATTTGATCTTGAATCTCGGTCTAGCAGTTCGCAAATCTTCTCCATGTTCTGATTATCTTGGCGTGTTCTCGCGGGCCATTCGTTCTCGTTACTCGAGATACACGTAACGCTGGCGCGATTCCAAATGCCACATTTTCTCTTACTTGTCGTTTTTCCTTGGCTAAATATAATAGCGCGAGCACTTCTTATTGCAAGAACGCATGGGCGCCTCTGAACGACGCGTAACACTCGAATCAGAAGCGGAGGAATTTTGATCTGCCGCCAGAAAATTGACCTCCATCATCCTACCATTGAAATCGTTTCTACGAAGCGAAATCGCCATCCCTCGTTTATTATTATTTTCCCATGTACTATACAAACGATATATCGTGCGCGTAATGCGAATCGTTAGACGTTTCTCTCTACTTTCCGATATCGTAAAGACTCTTGAAAATGATAGTCAATTTCCTGTACTACCTCGCAAGAACTCCTATCGTTACATTTTATTGAAAATGGATTACATTATATCCAAGCACGTTGTTATACCGTTTGTGCGTCCACGTGATTTTACTTTTGCTTTTTTCATGAGTTCGTGCCAAGATCGCAAAGATCGCGAATCCACGTTGTATACGTACGTTGTAAAGTTTTTAAGATTTCTTCCGCGCGTTCAAAAGAAATCGATTTGTAGTTTCTTTGTCAGAGGAAATTTACAGAAGATCTCTTTCGAGCTGATCTTAATTCTCCTATTCGATCGTATCGATTCTAATTTCCTTGATATAGTTGTTTCGTTTTAAAATAGAAGCATTTTTACGAGGCGATCGTATCCTTGACGTGTTAGGAGGAACGTAGTGTCTCTATTAGCAAGGGTATTTTTTATGACTATCCCAATTCTGCCCAGTCGTATTGATTTTTATCTTTTTCGTGGATATACACGTTTCATTTTTAAGAGCTAGTCGTACGCTTGACGCGTTAAAACGAAGCAGATGGTTTCCTTATCAGAGAAGAAATTTTCAGCAATCGTTGCCAGTTCTCCTATCCAGTCGTATTTTTTCTCCGCGAATGGAAACAATTACAAGCATTTCTACCAAGTTTCTCGTATTATTCCACTATATTCGATTCTTAAGGCGTTGATAACTCTCGGACGCGAGGCAACAGAACCATCTATTCCAACCGAAAGCAACAAATATCTCTTACGTTACAACTTAATAAACGGTTCGATCTTCTCAACCATGAAACATAATGCCACGCGATCGTTTCTCATCGAATTTCTTCGCCGTGCCTGACAAAACGAAAATCTCGCCCGACGTTCGTTTCTCGTTGCATCTCCTGCCTGCTGGTACCGAAGGATCGCGGCGGCCAACTTTTCATTATCCTCGAATCGACGTTTTGTAAGTGTGTTCCTATTAAACTAGAGCAGCGGATGGAGGATCGAGCCGTGATCGGTCGAGACTAACACTTATCGAGCGTTGCGCTTGTTTCCTTTCACGCGAAGTAATTGGCTGCACGAGGTCCCGATATTACGAGAGATGGCCAAGCTATAGAAGCAGAAGGATGTACGGTCATTAAGCAGGATACACTTTTTACGTTTCACTCGATACTCGTGGCCTTTCGTTACTCATCTGTGTAAGATGCTGGAGGAAGAAGGGGTTATCCGGTGTCCATTCACTGTGTTATCTCCGGCTCGACGAACGCCAGAGAACATCCAAGAACGATGGGACTTTTTTCGACGAGAATCGCCTTGCTTTTACCATCGTTGGATACTTCTGCTTCTCGTACACAGCACCTGACTGACTAGTAACATTAGCTCCGACAACTTTTCGGATTAAGTGGTCGCGCCGTTCACTGCTGCCTCCGGCTACCACGACGGAAGTAACCATTGACTTGGAAATCGTTCTTCGACGCAACAAATCACCAGCCTCGTAGCGCGCCGTTTTCTTTCTCGTTAAGGAAGTCTGTGGGAGTACTTACGACGTTCCTGGAAATATACCGATCGCTAGTTTTGTAACTGTAAGACTTTTTGTCTTTCCACGTTGTCTTCTTTTTTCCTACCGTCGTCGTTCTGTTTATTTTAGATTAACGCTTTGCCGACCGGACACGCGAATTCTTACGTGCTTCGTGCGGTGTTCCGTTAGGTTGTCCGAAAAGTTTCTTTCGTTTTCTAAGGATTTAATAGAAATAATAATGTGTCTTGTTTTATATTAGTGTACGTGGATCCTGCGGGGTGTCGGGCGAATTATAGACAAGCGGTTGAGGTACATGGGGCTAAAACAAAAGATTAGAGGCTACTTAATAATCATTGTGAATTGAGAATTCAGAGAGTGCGAATATTGAGATAGCGTCGCTAGCGTTGTCGAAAGAGTTGGATCCGTGGTGGCAAATTAATTATCTAGTTGTCTTAATTATAATACGTTATAGCGATTAGTTCGCGCTAAACAATCATCGTTTCTTGTTTGATCAACATCTGTTTGATTCATTTATTATAATTAAACTAATTGTAGTAAAGATCTTACGTTAGTTTATTGAATTATGCAAGAACATAATCATGGTAATACCTAATTCAGTAAAATAATATTAAACAGAAATTGTTGTTCATCTATTATCACTTTATGAAAGGAAAGAAACTTTTCGGACAACCTAATATAAAAATGGACGTATATCGAATGGAAATGTAAATCGGGACGAACTTTCCGACCGAACTTTTGAATCTTTTCAGTCGCTCGAGAAAGCTGTACGCTTGTCAGACCATTGGGTTCTCGAATTGTTAATTTAGTATTCCTACTATGTACGATAGAGCGAATTGTCAACGTTGAATTTTGTAGTCGAACCAAAAATCTTTCGATTTTTATCGTTACGTTATGTACTTGTTATGTTACGAGTGTGTGAACGCGATAAGTTTGAGACGATTTGTTTTCTCTTCCCTGAAAAGAGATCGTATTCGCTGAAATAGGAAAATGAAGACTAGTTTATACTTTCTGGTACTGCCGACGTGAATTTGCATTTTAATTTGGGTTGTGTCTTTCCTAGGATTTAATTATTGGCTGTCGGCCGTTTCCTTTATTTTATTCTCCATTTTATAGGACAACTATATAAAACCTACTTAAATAGTATGTCAATCAAATTTCAGATAGAAGGCTATAAAGGTAATTAAACAAGTTTATGAATTTCCTGGAAGATTAGAAAACGTTAACTAAGAATTTCTAAGAAAAGTGATCGGGTATTTGCGCAATTTCACTACGACGAAATGCCAGTATTTCGGACGCATTCCAGTCTCATTTAGAAAAATCTTGTCGCATCTGTGCAAGTCTTCGGATTCGTTGAAAGGAAAGTGGGATTGAAATAGACAAATTGGAGAAATTACAGGACCGCTGGTCAGACAATAAAACTGCAGGAAGTTTATCCTAACGACGTTGTCAAAGAAAGCGGGTCAGGCTCGAAGGTATTCGTAAACTCGATCAGTTTCTCTTTCGTTGGGCGGTGAATAATCGGACAGTGGAATGCATCGGAAACGTCGATAAACGATGACATCGGAACATGCAAGAAGTATTTATCGCGTAATTATTCGTTAGCGACTGTAAACGAGGTAGACGTTGCTCCAGGGTTTTTCTTTTCTCGATCGACGCTACCAAAAAGCCGCTCGACGAAGACGTTTTCGAAGCGTCTCGGTAATTATCTTGATGCAATAAATCGTCGCCTGTCACACAATTTTACATCGCAGCTACCGTATCTGCATGGGAGGTCCAGCAGATAAAATCGTTACGTTTTACATTATCTGAACGTTATCTGATCCCTGGAGCATATTAAACCAGAGAAAACGTGCGAATACATGATCGATTCGTATCATTCAAAAACAAAATGTTCAATTTTAAACCTTCCGGTGCAGGCTGCTTCGTTTTTCAATTTTCTTCGGCTGCGTTGGATAATAAATTTGTGTCGGCTGATATCTGATCGAACGTGTCTCTTAAAGTATGAATATGCTCGATCACGCTCTTTCAGGTCCACGCATTTGGTGTTTAATTTCAACTAGTTTTAGTCTTTAAGCTATTTTTTTTACATTGTTTCAGGTTATTGCTATGCGATCTTGTATCTTTGTAAGCAACGAGCTATCTATGTTGAAATATTCCCATTAGCCGCGTAAGGAACATTGTATTCATTGTATTGAATTATTAACCAACTATAAAAGTAACTCCAAATCGTAGTCCATTTTGTATCTTCGATGGAAAGGCGCCAGGAAATTTATTAATAATCGATCGAAGCAAAGTTTCCTCAAAGTCTAAAAAATATCCGAAGCTGAGAGGTTTAAATTACATTACACGCGATTTATTTGCAACGATACTCGCCATTTCTCGTCTCAGTTTTACATCAAGCGATTTATAACATAAAGATTCAGAAAGCAGAGAAAATCCTGTCGGATTTAAATGGAAAATTTCTGCGAAGTAAATCAGTACGAAAGGGGTAAAAATTCATGTATCAGCGTCTGTAATTAAAATTCACCCCTGTACGACATCTCGCGTGTAAGGTGTAGAGATTGTTTCACGATTTCGACCCACCAACCATAGTTTCCAGTTCTCAGTTATTAATTTCGCCGCGATATAAATCCCGCTTTGATTGATAGTTGCGTGACGTTTTATCCACCACGCTTTCAGTTCTCATTAGCTGTAAAAAGAACAACTGCGTTACCAGCCTGTCAAAGGTTTCACGTTGTCACGAAGTGTTGCTGTTCCCTCGTTCCCTGTAATTTCACCTATTTCCTATGCATGTTCGAATTTGCCAGCTTTTTCCTTTTCTTCGATGGTCCCTTCTGTCGCGATAGCTATCGGTGTTTCTTTGACTTCTGAAAACCAGAGATCGTTAGTAGATGATAAACCGCTTGGCGCAATGTTCTTTTCCCTCAACGTGCTCGCTTTATACAGTTTGACGATAAAGTCTTCCTTTCCAGCCGGTTACGCGAACTGGCCAGACATTTTATTACCGAAGATACGGTCGTTTGATTAAAATGGCACATAACGAACGGTCCAAATTGTTTCCTGCGTGTCACGCTAGCTGTTCGCTACTCCATAAATCGTCCTTTCACCAAAACGTAGTTAGTTTTGCTATTCGTCGAGTCACCGAGAGATTCAGGAATTGTGGGGCGTGAAATAATAAAATCGATCGATCGCTGTATGTTTGCTCGCGTTCTAGCTGTTAGGCTGTCCGAAAAGTGTCTTTCTTTTACAGACGCGTCTTTTGCAACGGTGCATCTTTATACAAACATGAAACGTAATCTATCGAACGTTGTGATCTTTATTTTGATAAAACAAAATGATATAAAACGGAAAATGTTGTGAAAGAAACTTTTCGGACGACCTAATACTTGTTGTTCTAGCTTCGTCTAATATCAATGTAATTAATCTAGAGACTCTGTCTTTTACATTTTCAATTATCGTTATGTGACATATATATATTTCTATATATTTCATCTATATATTTCGATTTTTGTTTAATTTTCATTTAAAATGTTTCGTCGTATTTGCAGATATTTTATTTACCGAAGTTATTTCAATTATTCGCGTTGTTGAAAATTTATCTCGTTTCGATCGCTTTAAAAAATTTAATAACGCGAGTCACCGATGACCACAGCAACAGTGAACGAGCTAATGATGGTCGTCGGCCGAGGAAACTGCTCCGTTGGCGGCCAAAGAAAAGGCAACACAAAGAAAAGGGCCACGTTCCGTACACGTTCCGTGCACACGCCTCGACCGAGCACCAAGATTACAATCGCGAGCAGAACGCGCCAAGGGGAACCTAGAAAGTCCGCTGGGGCAGATATTAGGTCGCCGCGCAAGTTTTGTCCTATACACAATACGATACATTCGTAAATTCGATTTACTTGCATTTTATCCAAAAGTTTCATTTCACAAGTCTATTTTACATATTTGTGATAACTTGAAAGTCTCCGACGTTGTCCAAAAGTTTCTTTCGTTTCATAGGGCGATGATAGATGAACAACGATTTTTGTTTTATATTATTTTATTTTATTATTAGGTGTGGTCCATTCCGTTCTATTTCTAATTCGATAAACTAATATTGTGCGTCTATTATTTCCTTATAAAACGAAAGAAACATTTCGGACAACCTAATGCTTACCGATGGCATCGCATATTCGTCGCTGTCTGACAACAGCATGTGCTTGTCAAGGGCTAAGATGGATCAAAGATTTTCGATAATTTGCTCCGTCAAAGTATCTACCTATCGAGTACGATATACGCGAAGACGAGCTAAAGACAGGAATGGCCGGCTAAGGAGACATACACATACAGATACGCATACACATAACCATAGTAGGTGGTCGATGACGAGGATAGGAAGAGTAATAGAGATGGAAAAAGCTAGGGTGTAAGCGGGTTACGGTGGAGCGTATAATACTCGAGCCGGCATGTCGTACACGTACACCTACACGACCTTCTTATAAATACGAGACAGTGCGTGGCGCACTTGAGAGAGAAGGTGCGTAAGTCCGCATCTGCCCGAGATTCTCACGCGCGACGCATCTGTCTCGGGTTCCCACGAGAACGGCCCTGGAGAAGCCCGTGGCCGGGAGCTGCAGTCGAGAAAGTTTCGTCCGCCGTGACCGGCCCGTCCACGTGGCCGAGGCGTGCTAAGATTCGCCACTGTCTTTCCTGTCGCTGTCTTCCCTGATCACTCCACGCACGGATTAGGGAACCAAGCGTATGTGGAATATCCTTGAATCGAGAGGATTTCGTTCTACCCCGACCACCGCCGCTCTTTTTTACGCACAAGCTTCTGATGATACGTTCCGGATCGCTCCTCTTCTTGCTTCTCGCGGCTTGATGGCCCTCTCGTTGCCTTCTATCGTTTAGGGTTTGGCAATCTCAGAGAGGAGGTTCAGATAGCGAAGAGTACGCAAGATCGTTTGCCGAGTAATATGTTTTTTTCACAGGCTAACGCATTCACCGCGTAGCCGAGCAGGAGGGACTCGTTCGGTGACGACATCGATACGCGTATCCACATCGTTCTTTCATGAATATTCTTTAACAGTTCAACGTGTGTGCCATACGTTTTTTAACACTTTACCGACCGCTAGCGGTTAAACAGCACGTCCGACCGGCAGCTCGGGCGCCGGCTCTATTTCTGTTTAGACTCTCCAATACCATTCTTTTCGTTCATCGCGAACGAAATTGGTATAAAACTGTGGGAGCTTACAAGGCAACGCAACTGACGCAACTGAGCAAGGTACCTTGGTATTAAATAATAAATTATTGCTCAAATAATAAGAAAGATTGTCGGTGACAAAAAAAACCATTAATCGGCTATCGGTCGGTAAAGTGTTAAGTAAACGGGTCACGGACATCGAACGCATTTAATTTTGAAACGAAAAATGGAATTGAACTGGGTAAGACAGAGGTTACAGCAAAGGGGTGGAAAGTTTAATAGAAGGGTGGTACGAGATCGGAGAAAATAAAGGGAAATAATTACCGATGGATATTTGTTTATTCACGCTTGGAAGAAGTATTTATTATTTACCAGATGAGTTTATAGTATTTTTCTTTATCTTTTGTTAAAGTTCGATTACAAACGAGATATTACAACCAGTCTTCTCCTAATTTGTTTGTAAATGAATACGAAATGTAAGTAACGTTTGGTTAATAAGATCATGTTTATGTATCGTATTTCACGTTTATTTGTAATTGCGTTATCAGGAAAATAATAAGCTAGTAATTGAACCGTGTACAGCATTCCGAATGAACGTTATGTGGTCGAGATGACGATTCAAGTCTGTACTATTAAATCGAGGTAGAACACTGTACTTATCATTTTTAATTCTCGGTGAAATTGCAATTTCATTGCTATGGTATTGTCGTAACCTTTCGTTATAGTTTATATCCAGCATCGACCAAGCAGTATTGTACGTAAAATAATTCAATTGTCAGAATGGATCAGAGCAATGGTACTTTCACTCTTCGTTCCGATAAATTATCTTCTAATAGCCTATTGTTACTTCGATCGTGCTTCATACTGAAATTACTTCATTATTGCATCGGATGGTAAAAAAGTTTCTAAAAAGTTTACCTTCGGGTAATATGTTTCTATTAGTTCCGTTTAATTTTTTCCATTGCCGAGTATACGAGGGCGTAGTTGTTCTGAAAGGGAAAGTTAACGATTCCTATGCGTGGACGTGATATACGTATCATCGACGTCTTCATTTCTTTGAATTCTTTAATTTCTTCTACGTTGATACTCGACACATTTGTATAGATACGAATAATTTTGAAAGGACTGAAAACTACCAGAATACAAGAATTTTCATGCTGTTTCCCAGGTAATTTAGAAAATTAATTTCATACGTGTTCCAGGTATTCTACGTGTCCAATATTTTTTTAGGTCAGGTTTTTTAAATCTTCCCGACGACGGCCGCAGATAAACCTGGAAGATAAGTACATATTTAAATCAATATTTGTCTCCTATCTTTCTTCGCCGATAAAAATTCTCCGTGTCCCTCTTCTAGAAATGCAGCGTTGCGTGAGAGCGTACGCAAGGGGCATGAATATCAAACATACCAGCAATCATGGGTCGCGTTAACGTCGTATAAATTAGGAAACGAGAGAAGATAAAAGTAGTAGATTTTTTATTGTTTCCCCGGGGATGGTACAAACGTTTCTTATTCCAAATTAACCCGATACTATCCACTGTATCGTGCGTGTATCTGTTACATCGTATGCACATTTTCTTCGTTTAAATTTTAAATCGATCCAATGCAACGTTATAGAAACTTCAACCTACTATATTACCAAAGTTTCGATTATCAATATTTCGGGTGTTACATCATCTAGCAGAATTTCACATAATTTACATATGCAACTATACACTTAATGTAGAAATTTCGTACGTAATATACAGGGAGTAAAATAAAAAGGAAGAAGAAAAAAGTAGGAAAGAGAAAATAAAGGGAAGGCGTAAAAATTGTTTGAAATGATTTCGGTGGAATTACGGCGCCTTAGCATCCAAGTTACCAGCTCGTGAAAATCAGCCGGAGCCGCGTTTCGTTTCGCGGAGTATAATTTCGTGGAATATCCGGAACGATTTGTGATTTCGCAACGCGCAATTTATTCAGCTGTCACTACGCGTTACCGTTCCCGTTTTCTTCGTTCCGTCTGCTTAAGATCCCGGGGCTCCTTACGAGTTTTCGGCCGTTTTATGGCCGGCTACCGCGCTATTACGGTGTCTGGCCGAGCAGAAAGGGATCAGGTGGAGGCGCCATTACCTTCCTCCAGGGGTTGATTATTTTTACAACGTGCTCGTACGGTCAGTGCTTTTTACAGTTAACACATTGCTAGAGATAACTAACAGCGAGATAATCGAAGGTCAATGGTAATACTGTTTTACACGCATCAAAGACGCATCCGATAAACGTTTTACCTTCTTTCGTATCGTAAGTTAAGCTGCATATTTTACATTTTTTATGGAAAACAGCTTTGCAGAGCTGTACTTGCTACATCGCAGGGTAAATGGTTATTGCTGGTTAATGGGACGTTAAAAGTATGCAGCTATAAGATTTTCATGGCTTATAGTGTACCGTCTGAGAGGAGTATAAAATGCTTATCTCTTCGACAATGTAGCAACAGGCCGTCAAATACAGCGCTGTATATCTTCGGTGTTACCGTAAGCGCAGCAATTACTAATATTTCTTTTCTATAAAAAGACGAAATTATGTATTTTTTGCATCTAATATCAGGCTCCTTTCGCACAGTCGAACCAATTTGATTTTTCAAAATTCGACGAGTTGTAAGGTATTAGTTGTCAGAATTAACAGATACCCTCGCATAACAGAAACAAAGTTTGATAATGGCAATGATCAGAGGATCCACTGATTCGTGTCATCTTTGGTTTCGTTTTTGACGTTAATTACTTAATATTATTTAAATAAATTTCAATAAATTTCGCGTTATATCTTTACGTTATGGCAGATAATCTCTGTTATACAGTTCTGTTATAGTTGAATAGTTTAGGAATACGATGCTAGCGAGGGGGGACAAGGATGTCTGGAATCGTAGATTTAATTAGGAGCGTTCGTCCTTTTATTAAGAATGTGATTTTAACACGTGACTGGTTTATTTGATTCCTTCACCATGTCAGCTGTCTGTTCTTTTCGCGAGGAATGAACTCGCTTCTTTCAAGCTTTCTCTCCAGAGTCTATAGAAGTGATTTTCTTACGGCCTTTCGAAAAATACAACATGACAAGCTACATGTTTGCTACTTGTCGACGGACGTCACTTGAAAATAATTCTTTTTTTCTCGTGATTTGAATTCGTTAAAAGCACGCGGTACGTAGCGATGGAATATACATAGTTCGAGATATAAATTATTTTTTTACACCTGAAAATAAGATCAAAAAACGTGATCTTCCAACTAATTTCCAACCTAAAGCCACAGGTATTCTATGAACGTGATGTATTTTTGTAACAAAATTTACAAAGCGAGCGAACTAATTCCATCGCTTGAAATTATTTGTAAACGGCTTGTTATACGACCAACCATCAACCGCAGTGTACAATGTAATAATTGTACGTGCAGATTTTTATCATGTTGCGTTTTTATCGACATACGAAGATTGCCTTGAGTTTTATAAGTGTAGCGTGTAACATTTGACCCTGCAATTCGAAGGAGTAACGAGTACAAAACTGTTAAGGCACATGGGTTGAAAAGCCAGTAATTACCGTGATATTCTTCGTCCTCTACGTTTCGTATAATATAAAATATCGTAGCTTGAATCTGTAAAGATGGACGAATGCGGTAAAACGATGACCAAACGTTGGTATATTCGCGTGTTAAGCGATTAAATAATATAAAACGAGACGAAGGTTTTATTAGGAATCGTTCTCATTACCAAAAAATCTTTATTAATCTCCCTTTGCTTATTATTAATTCTGAGAATACGTTTTCTTCGATATATCTTATTAATTCTCAGCGCAGAGAAAATGAAATTTCACCGAGAAATAAAATTATATCTTACGCTAATAACGTTCGTGTCTGACCGAGCAAAGAAGTAGATTCAACCGATCTTCCACTTTGAAGATTTCAGGCTCGGTATAAAATAATATTACATCGATTCTCTCGCCGGACGTTTTTAAATATTTCATTGATTTATTTTCGCATTTATTTCCATCGATTTGTCAATCATGAAACAAACGATCGATTGAGGGCTGCACGCGCACACGTGTACGCCCGATTGTTCGCTTCTTCATTCATAAAGTGAAAAGGCAACACGTTGGTGTTTTACTGAATAGAATTATGGCAGGCAAAGTGGTGCTTCGTGACTGAAAACGTTTCTTACTTCTTTTAAGTGGACGTTTCTCCGCTGGAATATTTAACGCGGAACGTGGCGTAAATTACTACGGTTCACGAATCCCGAAAGAAAGATCCTGGATCTTATCTCGTGAGGAAATATAATAGCCGTCCCTTTCAGAGCCTCCCGTCGCGATGCCGAGTTTTTCTCCGCTGTTAAAGCCCCACGAAATACCCTGAATTAATTATGTGTGCACGAGCGAGAAATAAATTCACGTGTATGATCGATCAGATGAACCGTCTCTCTCGTATTTCCCTTCCGATTTCGTGTACAGTCCTCTGCTTCGTTTTTTCGAGATTTTATCCACGCGTTGGATATTGTTGAATATTAATAAATCACGAAACGAAATCGAAATTCTGATAGAGTTTTACCATATGAATCGATTCGATTCAAACAGTCGATAGACTCGAGTTAATAGACTCAGTAGATGCAGTTCTACACTACTGAGAGAATCGGTTTAGATGTAATGGTAAATCGATCCACCGAATCAATTTTATTTGAATCAAGTTTTTATTAATCAGCTTAATTTTTCGATGGACTGCTATTACATGGATTTGTTACATGGAATTTTATCCTGTCACAAACATAACAACTTTGCTCCTCAACTTTGCCTAATATTGGGTTGGCAACTAAGTGGTTGCGGATTTTGTCATTAGCTGGCATTGACAAAATTCGCGATCACTTAGTTGCCAAGCCAATAAAATCAAGATCAAGATAAAGATAAAATCAAGAGCAAGATCAAGGGTTTGATCAGCAGTTGGACTTCTTCTCGCAAGGTGCAAAAGCGCGTTAATCAGCAACTGTACTGAGAGAATCGGTTTAGATGTAATGGTAAATCGATCCACCGAATCAAATTTATTTGAATCAAGTTTTTATTAATTACCTTAATTTTTCGATGGACTGCTATTACATGGATTTATTACATGGAATTTTATCCTGTTACAAACATAACAACTTTGCTCCTCAACTTTGCCTAATATTAGGTGGACAACTAAGTGATTGCGGGTTTTGTCAATACCACCTAATGACAAAATCCGCAACCACTTAGTTGCCAAGCCAATAACATACGCAAGATCAAAGGTTTGATCAGCAGTTGGACTTCTCGCAAGGTGCAAAAGCGCGTTAATCAACAGCGTCGCGGCGTACGTATCGTTCGGTGGCCGCAAACGACTGTCTGCGATCCGAGTGGACCAATTACGAGGCCGTGCCTATCGACTCGATTCCAATCAACGAACGTATCGCAACGGTGCGCAGTTAATCGCGCGAAACTAGCGGGTTCGTACGAAAAACGGTAGGAGCGCGTTGTGGTAGTCGACTAGAATTCCACGGAGTCTTGGCCGCGCGACAAGAAAGCTGCCATATAAATCTAGGCTGGAATAGGCGCAAAAAGGTTGGCCGCTCGTGGCTGGTATCACTTTTATTCCACATTGCCTGGCGCGCTGTGAGACTAATCGGTGCTCGCGTCACGTGCCTAGCTCGTTTCTAGCCGTGCCGGACCGTACCGGCTTCTCTCTATGTCTTTTGCCAGTTTGCCGCTTCCGATCCTCGGTAGCTGTGATTTCTTGCCACTTTCCTAAAGGATGAATATGGCTAGCGATGGGAACAAGTATTTTACGAGCCGATTAGAACCTAACTGATAGCTTTCGAATACTAATGAGTCTATAGTTGGATAGAAAGCAACTATGCTTTGAAGCGTTAATCGCGGATAATTCGTTTCTCAGAACAGTTTGGATTCCCGTCTCGTTTCATTGGCATAATCCGATTTTTATGCGTTTACGGAAAATTTAGAGATGTTGAAACGCATAGATTATGCAGAAGTATCGTTTTCTCGAACAAAGAGCGTGGCTATTGGTAGAGTCAAGTGTTTCGCGAGATGATTAGAATGTAACAGTTACTGCATACGATTAATCTCAATGTAGTATTTACATTTTATGTCGTCGCTAATTCTGACGTACGATTCATTGGACGATTTAGTGCTGGCAGTCACAGACAGATACGAAGTTGTACGATTATTCTATGAATAATATATGAACTCTGAAGTTCGATTCATAAATTATCTTTTTATAAGTATACATTATACGTAATATACAATATACAATATACATGTACATCGAACTCGATTCCATTAATTGATCGAATGCCACGAAATGAAATTAGTTTCCGATTAAATTCGTGAGAACATATCGAACTTAATTCATGAATGAAATATAGTGGAACCGAAGACGAGGTAAATACGTTGCTGCGACGTATTCGCGATAAGAATTGCGAGTCGTAAGAGCAGAATGAGATTTGCACCTGAACCGGACACTGCTTTTTCACGTCTTTGTTCATTTTGCGTTGCGTAGCCAGGGTGGCTGTCAATCTGAAAAGTAAAAGGTGAAGGTAAACGGTGTGTTTCGAAAGTGACGATTTTGTAAGTAAGTAGTCGATGTCGATGATGATCTTTGCTACGTTCACTTCGTCATGGACTTCTTGCCGGAATTTCCTTTGGAAGGAAGTTGGTCACGGTCTTAGTTGAGACTTTGTTCTAAGGCTGTTTCATTTTCTAGCCTGTATTCTAACATCTATAACGATAAATTTATTTTCTAACACCTACAGCGATAAAGCAATAACGTTAATTTGTCGGGATATCTCTGCAGAGAAAAGTAAAATGTTTTTTTCACGCTGGAATAAAATTAATACGCACGATTGCGACACAAAGTCTAGCCGACTAGCTCTTAAATCATTTTGTTTTTGCTTTTCAGCCATTGTAATTACACCAACACACAAATTTGCATTCGCTCGGTCATGCAAATCATATTCCGCTATTTGTAATAATCGATAATCGGATATCTATGCGACATATTTTTATACGTATATTATATGATTCTTATACATTCTGGCGTGTGAAAATTTTCCACGAAACCGGTGAAAGGCTGGTAACTTAATAACCAATCAAATCACGAACGATAAATATTCTAAAAAATCCCGAGCTCCTTAAATAAAACGCTTCGCCTGATTCATGGAATTAATTATCCAAATAGACTATCCATATTTATCCATTTCTGAGAAATGTTCGGGTGCAAAGATCCATAGAGCGCGCATAATAAACAAAAACGTCTAACATATCCAAGCCACATATATACATATTGTAGTAGTATCGTGGACCAGGGGCCTGGGGGTGTCGTGCGGATTGTAAACAAGCGGTTGCTGAGTTGCGAATTATAAACAAATGGTTGCCGAGCATGTGCGTAGCGAGGCTAAGACAAAAGACAAGGGGCTGCTAGGGGACAATAAACGAATTAACAGCAGTATGAGTTGAGAAATGAGAGAGTGCGGATTGCGTTGTCAAGATAGTGTTGTTAGCGTTGTTAAGAGAGAGTTGAATTTGCATTGGCGAGGATTGTTAATTAATTATCTAGCTGTTTTAATTATTATACGTAATTGTCTGCATATGCCCAATAGCAGCGGAGATATTTTCAATTGAATATCTAACCTTGAATATTGATAACTGTAATTGCATTGGATTTGACAGGGACCAGAGTCGACATAGCGCAAACCGATCGATGTGCGTTGTATTTGGCAGCAAATGCGGAGTATGACGCGCATCGAAACGTCGACGTATCTCCAATAGCAGCGGAGATACGTTCGACTGAATATTTAGCCTTGGATATAGAAAACTGTAATTCGATTAGATTTGTCAGGGACTAGAGTGGACATTGCGCTGTAGTTCATGTTTAATAACCATTGTTTTCTGTTTAATTAACATCTGTTTAATCCATTCGTCATTAATAATCATAATAATTTACGATACTACATATATAATACTTTTGCCAATACTTAGAAAACGAATTTCTATGTAACCTACGAACTCTCTGGTTTCATCCGTAAAGATATAAAAATGCAGGAAATTCCTCAGCCATAAAATAGTTCTCTTTTCGATCGCTCGTATCGGTCGTCCATCGGTGCTTTCGCTTCATGAAATAAACAGTGTATCGTTGGTAGTGGTGGCCTTTCAACGATCGTAATAGCGTCTCGATAGATGAACGTCATCAGGAAACCAGTTACGGGGGCAACCGGTAGAAACGCACGCGCGCCGTCTCAGCTCAGAAGGTGTGTTATACCTGACACGGCGAGAGAGAAGAGAGGCTATACAAACGGGCACACGTGACACGCGTGGCGTACACAGGCGCTTACACCGTGCGAGCACGTGTACGCTGGTATTTATACGGCGCTCTCTCGGGGCCGTGGGAATGAGCGGGTACCCGCGACCGTTCTGGCACGAGCGCCGCGACGAGCGTCGACTGGCGCGAAAGCGGACGCGGACAGGGACACACACAGCCCGATTACCGTTCCACGCGGCACGGAGCTAAGAACCAGCCGATCGAAACCACGCCGATATCCGCGACACGTGCTTTTCCTTCGCTCGTAAATCGCCCGGAGAAACGCTCGCTGAGAAAGTATCCCGAGAAAGGATCGAAAGAATCCGTTTCTTGTTACGTGTCGCGTTAATTTGTTTCCTTCGTAGTTGTCGGAGACGCGCTGTTGGGAGGTTTATGGGACGGCACCAGCTTGATTCGATGATTCGACGTTTGACGATAATCGCTGCTGTCGTTTGTCGGTTTCACGCAACAGCGCTATGTCCCAGACGATTTTAATGTATAGCTGTGGAATTCCATTCTGAATATCAACAATCGTCACTCTTTTAATAAGAAGATCGTCGTGATGTAGAGAAACTGTTTTATCGTATATTTTCTAATTATGTATGCATTAGAACTGTTACATAAGATAGCGTTTAGCAAGGAAATATCCGGTTAATGTTATTGTAACTATAGTTTGCTGGAAGAATGACGTGTCTAAGAAATCGCCGAGTTTACGATGCCTATGAAAGTTAATTTTCAAGCTTTTTACTACGGTGGGATTGTTGTGAGTGTTTAATAAAATTGCACTATTTAACAAAAAGAATGTTGCGATTCACGAAAATTGTTTTATCCCTCTTCCTCGCAGGGAGAATACACGTAAGCGATATTTTATTAGATATCCTCAAAGTACAATATCGATGAAATTATGCGGAAAAAAGAATTGTTTTTATCGTCCTAGTGGAATCCACGATATGTTGCACTAGGCAATCTGCTGATTCAATGGGGTTGCGTGTGTTGGGTACGTTAGCGCAACCTTTGATTATCGGTTTAGGATCACCGACAATTTTCAATATTTTTTACTTTTTCTAAAGGAAATTGAGAAACACGATCGATTTCTAATAACGAAATATAAATTAATTGCTAAGGTGCTAAGGTGTTAATTTATCTTTCATCCCTTTGCTCTTTCATCGCTACCTGTATTCTTCGTCAGAAGATGAGATGCCGGTATTCCAGAGATACCAGGGAAAGATAACAGCTCTATTGCCCGAAATTATGTTTAATACTAATTCGTATAAAATGCATATAAAAGTCGTTCGATCTAGTAGACCAAACTGCGTTCATAATGATTTATAATTAACCATCACGTCCAGTTATGTCATTAAAAAAAAAATCATACGCACACGTACAACCACCGATGATGAATATCATTGCAGAACCCAATCTTGAACGATTCTAACAAATATACATCGGCGTGACGATGGACATCGATTTCGGGAATTTATGAGACAGGTGTAGACACGTTGAAAAAAGACACGAATTACTGCGACAGCATATGACATCGTGCAGAGACACAGAGTATAATCAATTCGTAATAATCCAATTTCGTTATTTCGTAACCACCTTTTAATTTCGATTTCTTTTATGTCTGACCATTTGATGCATGTTCGACAGCGGCAGGGGGGAAAACACCTTCGAACGATTGATCCGAATTACAGCAGATATTAACCGATCACGGTATTCCATCTCTCGAGCCGTGCAATCCACATGGTTTCACTCTGTAACAATTTCCGTACTGTTTCATTAAAGGACCGACAATTTTAGCCTCGTACTCTATACGACAAGGAGAACGATTTGCATGCGGGAGAGAAAGGAAAGTTCAATTTTTGTAATTCGTACCTCCTCGTTTCCGTGCCGGGCAAAACATCCATTTTTGAGGTAACAACCTTATTTATTAATAGCGTTGCTCGATGGGAAATAACGTGCAAAGTGGCGGTCACGGTTAGCGCAGGTCGTGGAGAAAGTGTTAATGCAAGTGCGAATATTCGTTCAGTCAAACACACGCGTGTGAAATTTATTAAATTTCTGAAATTTATTTATCCATTCACGGGGAAAGATCATTGTACAGTAAAATTCATATGTTACGATAATATAGGACACTTTATGGTCTTGGTATTTCGTACAAGTTGTGATAATTGGAGCAATTGCCAAGGAGACGATTAATCGATCGGCTAGGAATTTGTAAAAGAATTTGAGACTTTAGGACAGTTCGATGAGGATTAATTATAAATGAAGAATCACACGTTGTCTCCAACAATTCTTAAACGTAAAGTCAGTTGAAAAAGTGTTCGATAAATCGGACAGAAAATCCTCTTTTCCATTCTGAGAGCAGTTTATTTTCGCAAACCCTGAAGTCAAATTTATAATCGAAAAACAACGACAAATATGCCACACGACTAATAAACAAGAAAGATATTTGTTTCATGTTGTACCAATGTAATTGCGACAATCGTGTCTCATTGCGGTGCTAATTAAATTATTTTAATGAAACGTTTCCTTTAACACGCGTAATACGTCCGTGAAAGTTTCTATAAGTGTTGGAATACTTTTGAAAGAAACTGTACGTGTCTACCTAATTATAATCGAAACAGGAAGAAATTCGTGCCAAAGATTTTTTCAGAGAATCAATAACCGGGTCAGTAGCGGATCGTTAAGGGTCGTTTCGCCTTGCATTGATAATTTTCAATCGAATATATAATTTTCCGTCGCGACAAAGATGTTCGATATATCGATGTACGCGCGTGACAGCTGCCTTATTCAGCAGAAGAATGCCGCCAAAAAAAAGAACGGCAAAACAATCAATTTTCAGGAATATTCGAAATTTCACGCGCGACCGACTTACGCGAGAGAGCATTTTTTCCCCGTTTGTTCTTTTTCTCTTGTCTTTTAATATGCCGACGTTCCGATCTGCGGCGAACAACTAATTTCGCGCCCTGTACTCCGTAATCATGGCAATTACTCGGGAGAAAAAGGTTTTGTTGCGACACTGTCGATACTTTCCGATCGATTGCACTGCCTTCGATCGAAGGTCCGGTATCCGAAGAAGAAAGAAGAAAAAGACGAAAGAAGAGGACCGCCTCGGGTAGCTACGGATCGGCGATGCGAGCGTAATGAATTAATTTCGCCGATGGAAACGCCGTCGATTAAGCCGATCGACGAAAAGGAGTCTGTATAATTGATACATTTCGCGTGTCTGTCCTGTTTATCCTCTTTAAGCGTGTACAGGTTCTTTCATTATTGGTTGGCCTCGCTCGAACGAGGAAAAAATTTTGTGAGAAATATTTAAGGGCATTGGGCCAGAAATTTGCCGACTTGTGGCTTTGAAATTGATAGGATAAAAGAAAGAATAAAAATGAAAAACGTGGCGAAATAACGCGGTGGATTGAGAAATTGGTTAGCCTGTGGTGTATAAAAGGAACATTCGAAGAAATAATATTACGCATATGCATCCACTGAAAATGGGATTAGAGCAGAAATTTGCCGACTCGTGGTTTCGAAATCGATTTGGCTAAAAATGTTTGGTAAGAAACGCAGCGAAGGAGAAATTGGCCGATCAGCGGTGTATAATAATATCGTACGTATAAATCATTCGCATTATAGACAAGCGATTGAAAAATTGCTCCCGTTGATGGCATTTTATCGTTGATGAAACATACTGTATGCTCGGTATTTACAGTATAACGAAAATGTGGTGTGTCCAGTTTTGCTTGATGCCAGTGACATAATTGCCTTTAAGACCGTTTATCTTTCATTTTCGACTCTCACCGGTTTCTGCCGTATTAAATTCGAAATGCATTTCTCCTCGATGTAACATGCATGTGATATGAAGTAAATTAAATCGATATAATTCAGGTTCCTTTCTTTATTTTAGGATTGTTATAATTAAAGTGATACGATGGAAACGCATAACCATATAAAGTAATGTTTCTATCTTAATAAGAGTCGATACGAATTTTGCCACGGACACCTGCACGATTTTAGTAAATTGCGAAAATAAAAAGTCTATCACCTATGGTTTCGGCAGTGTAAAGTTAGGGCTGGTCCTAATGCAGAGTGATACGAAGGGTTGCCTACTCTCCAGGGATCAATCGAGAGATCTACCTAACCATTTTTTCAATTTTCCAACGTATGTCGTTTATTTTCTTCGTAATTTCGAGGTATTCAAATTTCCATAGCTACGTTCCATCTGATATTACGTTTATAAGATAACACAAGATGGCAATTTCTATATTTACTTATTTCCATTTACGCAATTAATTAATTAGCGCGTCTTTAAAATCACTATCGTCGATGTATTTCTTTTTAATTGTATTATATCCAACGAGCACTTGAAAATAAAAAGTAAGCAACTAAAAAGTTCTTTTTTGTTTCTTCCAGATACGATATTATTATGTGTTAATTGAGATTCACCGATAAGTTGCGCTGTTCTATTCTTTGACGTAACATTTGCGCTTTCGATCCCTCGTTCGGTCACTCGCGGTCTGCTGACCGTTAAATAAACATAAAATTGGATTAACCCTATCGGCGAATTATGCACCCCTGCTATTATTGTATTACCGTCTGATGCACGAGTATCAAGCATGCCGCAATCTTTTGTTAGTTTTCGGGGGTCGGTTACCCCCCAGCTCGTCACGGAAAATGATGTGAATTCATGCACCCCATGCACCTTGGTGGGCATGTGCTTGTCACATATGGGCAACACGTGTGCGTATTTTCAACAAACGAGTTTTCGTTTAATAGCTCGTATAAAATTTATTTTGTATATTCTATGTCTCAGCAGATTCGATATTTTTTTAAAATTAAGTTACATAAAAATAATCTGACGTTAGTGCATTTTTTTTTAATTATTTAATTTGTACTTTACAATTTGTCTAGCTGGACAATTTGGTAAAGTTGGTGAACAATTGTGAACAATTTTTGTCGTGCCTTTTAAAATAATTCGTTTGAAATAACGTTAACTGGTGTGCAGTATTATAAAAATATAGTCTTCGATTTTAGCGTATTACGTGTCCTTCCTAAAATCGTTCGAAAAATAAGTTTTCTCGTAGCCTAAGAGGAACCGTTCAGTTCTGGAGATGTTACGTAATTCTGATAAATACGCGTTAATAATATCAGTAAAATAGAAAGCAGAAATAGATGAAATAATCGTGATAGATTTGATATTTAGAGAAATTTTTATTCAGCAAGACGAGAGTCGTGAAAATGTCGAATTTCTTGATTACGTAAGAAACCTGTTCTACTTCATTCAGCGGATCCACAGGTGCGTACATTGATTAATTGCGTGAAAAAGGATAATTGAACGGGAGCGTACAAGATAAAAGGATTCTTTAATTAGCTTAAAAAAGAAATCTGATTGTACGAATCTCTTAGAACCGTCAATTTCGTTGCTCTAACTAAATACGTGTAGTCTCTGACGACAAGTTTTTCTGATTGCGGTGGTGGTTTCTAGGAAATCGCCCATTTATTTCGTGAGAAACTAAACCCTAAAACTTCCATCAACTTCGGCAAGGGAAAGTTTTGTCCAAAAACTCCATAGAATTCTATACCATTTCCTGTCGAATTTTTCTCCCCAACGATGAATCCGAAATTCTTAAAGGATTTGTCGAATCTTTCCTCGGCAGAACGAAGGGCTGAAAAGACCCCCGAGGCTTTCTTAAACCAGTTTCAGGTATGAATGGACCCTTTCCAGTCTCCAAACCTTTGTTCGAAAATACAGCCGGTTATGAAGGGCTGACCAATTTCAAAGATCACAGGTGAATCGTTGAAACGATTGAATTTCGTCTAAAAGGGGAAACGTTTCTCGAAGTATCTTTTTACGAGATTGGTCGAAGGAGGCTTTCGTATTTTTAAGTAACGTTGCGCCATTTACATTTAATTTAGTCAGAAAATAGTTGAGAAACTTGATTCGATCAGAAGAAGTTGAAGATTCTCCAGGTATATAAAAGGTTAAGGTCAAGACTTATCGCTAAGAACTTAATAATTAAAGGAAGGGAGTGAATAACGAATCGGATGATTTCATGTTAGAAGTAAATTTATTTATACTCTTAATAAACTGGAAGACGGTAGGAAGTTTTGTCTGAACGACTATTAAAGCCAATATCACATCGTATACAATAACTAATCTAGTAGGTACAAATATCACAATTGCGATAAACTTTCTATCGCATTATTCAATGAATAAAAAAGTAGTACAAAAAGGAAAAAAAATAGAATATTTTTCTCTCCAACTGATCATCGAGCCAAAAAGTGTCATGAAACTTCACAATTTCATTCTTAGAGATCAGTTAAAAAACTAAATCTATTTATCACAGTTTCGATGTTATCTTATCTAAAGGCAGTCTGACGGCACGAGAGGCAGCCCCTCAAGGTCAAATATTCTCCCCAGCTCCATCTTGTAGACATCATCTTCGTCCGTTTTGATCCCCGGGAAGTTTTGATTATTTCTCGTCGAATCTTCGTGTCACTTGGACGGTACGACGGAGTATTCTCGCAGGTGGTTTCCAAAGGTCTCCAGGAATCCTCAACATCGACTTGGAAGATCGATTTTCGAGGGTTGTTCTGTCATGAGGTAGATGAACTTGATCGTACGCCGATGATGTGGTTTTTCACGCGACCTGCATCTCAGGTGTTTGATGTTGAGAGAAGGCGCGTTCCTTGTAGCACAGGTCACTGTCGGCCATGCTCAGGGTCGTCCAATAAAAGTCGCCAGCGTGGGTGTGCGCGAAATGAACGGGCACGTAGCACTGACCAGGTACAACCGGTACGACTGTCATCTGTCCGTCCAAGCAGACAGTGATGGCAGCTCCTTCCTCAGCGTCTTGAAGTTCCGCCAACAGTCGCCTCTCCAGTGCTTCGTTGGCATTATTCTGATTGTCCACCTCCTCGGTGAAGATCTCCACTTGCGGCACGGCCTTCTGGTCTTTGGCGTATTTCCCTCTGTTCGTCTTCTTCTTCAACAATCTCAAAATCGGCTTCAACACGCTTCTGACCCGTTTGCTGTTGGTGGCCGTACTCTTGCCCGACATCTTCAGGTTGTAGAGATTATCGTTGAGCTCGTTCTCGTAGTCGAACACGTGGCTCATTGTGGCGGCGGCCATCTTGCTTCTCGTCCTTTGCTGATTCTCAACACTGAACCGGTTTTAAAGAGGAGCGCGTTCGTACGTCCGTGCGTGCACTCTCGAGACTCGGAATGAACCGTGCGGATCGGCGCGCAAACTGTGCTTCGACTCGAACTTGGAATTCTCGAAAAAGCGTGTTCTTTACGAAGCTACTTCGAGAGAAAATCGAAGACAGATATACGTATGATGTTGGCTGTATGCGTAGTTTTCTCAGTTGCTTTGGAACGAAACGCTAGTGAGCGAATGATGCCTTAGACGAGCAACCCCGGACCTTATATAGGCCCCGTCGAGCAGCACGGGGTGACAGAGTGGGGAGGGCAGGTGCACTCTGGCTGTGGGAACTTGGAGAATTCGGAGCTTCCCACGTCAGGGTCCACGCCGACCATCTGCCGTTTCTTCTCCCTCCTCTGACACCCTCCGACACTAATCCAACCTACCACCCCGACCTGTGCATAGCCTCTTCACCTACCCCCGCGATCACCCCCGCTAGACCTTCGTCCTAGGTGGATCCTTCCTTTCCTTTTCGCTCTGCTCTCCGGTTTCCATCCCGAGAAGAGCAGAAGCCGCCGGGGTCCTTTTCGGCCCTTTTACTCATGCAGGATCAAAAGGGTGGATATTTTGCCCGTTTTCGGGGGAGGACCAGTTCGAACCTGCTCGCGACAGGTCTCCTCAACGTTCGAAACCAGACTAAGTATTGAGAGATGAGAAGCTGGCTAGTGGGATGACACAAGGGTAAGATACGCGTAGCTCGCTTCTTGTTTTGCTATATCGTCTTATTATTATCGTATATGAATTGTTCACAGGCCAATGTTAACTCTGCTTTTCGAAGTTTTATCAATTTTCCTCAGTTTCCTCTACTTTTTATTCCGCGAAATTAACCTCTTCGTCAAGCGAGCAGTTCGTATCAGTCGCTAGAGTCTATGTCGACTAACTTTATAAATTAGAATACACACAGCACAGTTATAAACGCCACGTTCTTCATAATTAGAGAACCTAATTTTCTCATTTGTTACGCGAGCTCTATGCGAATTCAATCGCGCGGTTCTCTTTGGGGTTTCTAGCAGAAAGGGACCGAATTGATGGAAACGATTTCGATGATTGTTTACCAGTGGACCGAGGC
The DNA here is from genome assembly GCF_910591885.1 of Bombus terrestris. Lineage (NCBI taxonomy): Eukaryota > Metazoa > Arthropoda > Insecta > Hymenoptera > Apidae > Bombus > Bombus terrestris. Next base: position 3,148,615 of record NC_063282.1, on the reverse strand, counting down.
TTAAGTGGAGCCTTTTGCTGGAATTTCAATTGATTCGAAATGTACATACCTTTTTGGTATTTTTCTTTTTTTACGAAGAAATTCTTTGGTTTGGAGAGGATGTGTCGATCTCGTTGGAAGATTTTTGCTCTCGAGATTCTTAATGTTGCTATTAATTTCGTTAATGGTACCATAAGGTTTTGTTACACCTATCTTAATGATGTTACATCACGCTGGGATTACCTGTAGAGACGATACGCCTTTTTAATCCCATTTTTTTCCTCGAGGTAGGAACAGCTCGTTTCTCTCGTTAACAGTCGTATCACGATTAAAGCTCCTTGAAAGATTCCAGCATTAACTTTCTTCGCTGCTCTGGATACACTGGTCTTAAAAGACGAAATCGAGTACATCACATAAGCATTCCCCTGTCGAATTATTATCTCCTTCTTACTTCATCGCTTTCAACTTTCCGCTTATTTTCAAGCTGTTATCGTGTCGGTGGAGATATCTCGTGCTTCTTGATGAACAAATAAAATTCACATGGCGTATTACAGCGCCGAATTTCCGGTAGAAATCTCCAATTCCTTCTCCGGAAGGAATTTAAATATTAATCAGAAAGAACGTCGTTGCTCTTTAAAATTCTTTTAACATGTTCCTTGTCGATTGAATTCTCATTATAACAAATACAAGAAGACTTTTCGTTCTTTAAAATCCTTACTCTCCAACAACGTATTCGCAGCATCGTTTCGCATCTTCCCGAACTATCATCGACTTTATCATATATCTAGCAATTTAAGCATAATACGAATCCGTGCATAATACGAATAAAATGCCCGAGATTCTTCTCAAAGTACACCGCTGCGTCTGTTCCTCGTCATTATCGATTTTCCATACGAACCGAATTAAAGGAATATAAAATATAGAAGGTTTGAACGTTGCTGCCTGCATCTTTTAAAGATAATCAAACTCTCTCGCGTTCTATTTTCGCGCGCAATATTTATGCCCGTCCGCGCAACGATTAATTCGTCCAATTAGATGAAACATTCGATAGGAAGGGAGTTGGATCGCGTTTACTCGGCGACGTTTAAATCAACAAGTTGGCGCAGAGGGCTGTAAGTTATAGTAATTAACGCGCGGCAATAATGTTCGTCGGCTTCCTCCATTACCCCAGCGTGCTCGAGAGATTTAGGGTCGAGCATCGAGCGTCTAGACGTAGTGAGATAGCATGGCACCCCTCAGAGTCATTAACTACGCCTCGAGATTTGCTTTTTTGCCTCGACCAGATGAGAGCCGCGTTCCCCTTGTCTGCATCCCTGCAGCGAATCGTACACCCTCGTATACACCAGGCGTGTGTTGTGAGACTGGAATAAAAAGTACGTTTTTTTCCTCCAACCTCAGGATTCTTTTTGCTTCTCTTTTTCTTACCTAGTTCGCTGCCTCCCCTATGGATCTGTCGAATTAACAAGTTTTTCGGCAAGCAGCTTTTTTCCAACTACCTGTTCACCTTTACGAACTACCTGTTTCGTCAACCTGTTGACGCGAACGATTTTTTTAAGGGAACTAAACCTTTCGTTTCTTTCTGTTGGGAAATTATTCGTTTTTTAAATAATTCTTTCTTCGTCCCGTTGTTCGTGAAACATGAAATTATTTCCTTCTGTTTTCCCCGTTGTGAAATCTATTTATTTCCAAAGTGATTTTTGTTGCAGAATTATTAGCTTTTTTTTTCTTTGTTTTATTGCGTTGCTTGAAATGACGCGAGTTCTAACGGCTAGTGTTTGTGAAAACAGCAATAACGTCGTTCGATATTTTCGCAATCTGGAAACTCGTGATATTACAGTGCAATGATATTAACACATAGAATTTTCTATATTTCGCCATGAAAGTTGTAATAAATATTCGTTTCTGCAAAATATTATATTGTATTTACGTAGTTCCTTCTAACAATACTAGCCGAGTTATTTACATTGCCGAAAATTTATCTCATTCTAACAATGTACCTGCAACCTGTAACAGCGAACCTGCTAAAACAGCATTCACGTGGGGTGAAATTCCACCCATCGTTGCATTGCATTTAACGCGCTTATTAAAAGCTTATTAACATTCTGCATCGCAATTCTAAATATAAATATAACAATATAATATTTCCAACAAATGAATATTCAGAAATATTATCATCATCGATAGAATTATTTCTACGAACAAACCACCCCCTCGCTGTAATTCTACTATTGGGTTGGCAACTAAGTGATTGCGGATTTTGTCAACAACACTTAATGACAAAATCCGCAGTCACTTAGTTGCCAATAATAGCTGGTGTCTGATGGAAAATAGTAAAAATATGGTCCCTGGATATTTGGAAAATCTGACAAGCAAAGAACCGCACGAGCACAACGTTCTCCCTAAGGAACCTGTCCAGGTTGGAACGAGGGTTCCCGAAGGTCGTGGCAAATCCCGTAGGGCCCACCACGATGCACCGCTTCGTGGGGTACCGTCTGCTGCCCTCGTCGAGGACAGGTACATCAGGGGTATTTGTTTTCACTTTGCGCTCTGCAGCTACATTCCGAGGCAGGTGAAGCGAGCGTGCTCGTCAAACCTGCAGAGAGAGAGAGAGCACGTACCTGGCGGCAGGAAATGATTTTACTTTCATGAAGACAGCCGTGCTTTTGCTCTTCTCGAGCTATGTTCTTCGCAGTCAGTTTGTTTTCTTTTTTTTTCTTTTCTGTTTTGCTTTTTCTCTTGTTTGCGCGACCAGACATCTCTCGGTAAGTTCGTACACGAGAGGAGATTTTGCTTCGAGGCTCGATGAGAAAACAATTACAATCATAGTCCTGAGTAAGTCCTCTTTCATTCTGTGTAATTGCAAGGTGTTTCGTAGTTCGTGTGATGATGGTCGACCGCACGAAACCAAGTCATTTATTTTCATTATTTCGTCGTAAATGATTTTTCGAACGACTGAGATTCGTATATCGCGGTTCAATTTTTATCTGACCGTGTTTTACGATTTGTATAATTCCAAGGTGATTTGTTGTTGGTGTAAATTCTCTGCTTGCATGTTATTTATTATTATTATTATTATTATTATTAGTTCCAGTATCTGGTCGTATAAGATTGTTCGTACGGCCGAGATTTATATTTATAAATCGAGACGAAATTGTTATCTGAACATGATTTTTCATTTCGTGTAATTTCAAACTGTTTTATTTTTCGCTTAAATTTCTCATTTGCATGAAACGCAGTTATCCAATTTCAGTATTGCGTCGTACATAATTTTTTGAACGACTCAGAAGAAGCGTACTTTCTAGATATATGTTGATTGTATTTTATTAGTACAACTGTGGCCGAAGTGTATCGTATTCTGTATAATTTCAAGGTGTTTCGCTCTTCGTTCCAATCCGTGATTTGCATAAAGCGAAGTTTTCAGTGTTATCTTCGGCATTTGGTCGTATACAATTCCCCGAACGATAAAGATACGTAAAGATACATTTCACGTGCGTTATGTTCCTACAAAAGTGTTTTATGATTGATCAAATATAACATACCAAGGTATTAATATCAAGATACCAAGATATAATCAATAAGTCTAATAGTCTTCTATCATCCGAATTATCATCACGTGAATACGTAATCTAATTTAATAAGCATTTCGTCGTGTTTTTAATAGCAATATAAAATGTTAGCGATGTCTAAAAGTCACGTGCACGGTCTACGAATCTTTATCTCGTATCTACTAAAACACTTCAACACTAGAAAAATTACTTGGATCGTTTTGATTCGTCAACGAATTGAAACAAATGATTATTTTCTGTGAAACAGTATAATTATTTACAATTTTCTGTATTTCCTTTAAAATGATACATCGTTTCTCAGATATCACAAAAACACATATAAAATAGAAAAATCAGGAGGAAGGAAACTCTGGTTCCTTCCCTTCCAATTTCCAACAGAATTTTTAATGAGACGACCTCGATAAGGTAATGACAGATAATTTAAGACCATCCTAAATATATGGAAATATTTTACAAATAAACTGTATAGGACGCATAAATACCGAACAAACTGTGGAATTACGCTCTACTAATTCCCAACTAACGTTCTAATCGCGCGTCGGATATACGTTCCACGTTACGTTAAACCGATAATCGAATATCACACTTAATCCTGAAAAATTGTTCGCCTCGCCAAGCCTTATCTCACCAAGATCTTTTATAGCTCTTTCAATCGAACCGACGTCTGTTAATGGCCGTAACACATTTTCTCGAATTTTCAAATTCTGCGTGGCGTTAAAAAAAAAAAAAAAAGATCGAGGAAACGGCTAATTTCCCGCGGTCTGTTGCACGCGAGATGAGAAAACCGGTCGATACCTTAACAGATATAATGTTTCGTTAGGAAGAATTTGAAATGCCGCACGTCAACCAGCATCCGTCTGTCCGAGTCGTGTTTCGCGGTCCTTGAAAAATCCAGCCTTCGTCCTCGTTATTCCTTCGGATGGGCCTTATAACCGGTTCCTAATACGGTCGTCGAATCCTAATCAATTCGAGGCCGCCCCTTTCACTCTGATTTAGAATCACCAATTTAATTGCTCATACACGTACCTATGTGTACGTACACTCAGCCGCAAAAGTCTAAATGCAGCCCTTAAGTATAAAATATTATGGTAGGAACGTGTAGCTTTAAGAATTTCGCTGGCGAGATTTTTTTTTTATTATTTAATTTGTAATTTATAATTTGTCCAGCTGGACATTTGGTAAATTTGTATTATGAAATTTGTATAATTTATTAAATTTGTAATTAATATTAAATTTGTATAATTTGTATAACTTAATTGCTAAATAACATGTGGTTGGCTACCCTCAGCGGGATACCATCTTCAGGTTTGATTATTTTATTTCCTTAGTTATTTTTAATTATTATTTAAATGTACTTTACAATTTGTCCAGCTGGACATTTAATAAATTTTTCAATTGCCAAATAACATGTGGTTGGCTACCCCCAGCGGGATACCATCTTCGAGTTTGACTATTTTATTTCTTTAGTTTTTTTTTTTTTATTATTATTTAATTTGTACTTTACAATTTGTTCAGCTGGGAAATGTTCATTTGGTAAATTTGTATAACTTAATTGCTAAATAACATGTGGTTGGCTACGTCCAGCGGGATACCATCTTCGAGTTTGACTATTTTATTTCTTTAGTGAGGTCAGTGGAGTGTTTTCAATGATGAGATGTAAATCGCGTTACGATTTATTCATTTCGAATTTTACTAGGAAGAAAGAGATAAAAAGAATATAAAACACTGTGTTAGAAAAATTACATGCACCTATTATATCTACGCAAACATAATAGCTGGCATAAGCGTCAATAACGTGTGTCTTAACGTCAGTAACGTCTTCTCGATGTTTGGAATTTTTATCGTTTCTTCTAAAATTTAGAAATAAAAACTGTTCGATTGAAATTTGCAATTTCTGCTGCAATTTTGCTCCAGGACTTTACCAAGTTAAACGTTTCAGTTTGACAATAATTGAATCGATACGTAAGTATAAGTAATTTCGGTTTCTTTGATAAGTCAGATATACTGATATAATATAGACTTTTCTGGCTGACTGTAGATCCGTGCAAACGTGCCACGGAAAAGCATGGTCGAACTGGTTTCCGATAAACTGAATTTTAACGATTAAAGGCAATGCGAGTTGACTCAGCCAGCAGTTTTCTTTTATCTCTGAATTAAATATTCGATGATTTATTAAAGCGCGATGAATTATTTAAGAGGTTTGTCTTTAATATTGAACGTTGGAAGGTCAACGATGACGGGTTTTATTAATAGTTTCTGGGAAGTTTGCATTATTCGTCCATAGCTTGCTACATAAAAATAATATTTTTAACTATGATGTACTCTATGGATATTATAAAAACCATATATATAAAACTTGTATAACATTTTCGTTAGGTTTCAAGAAATGGAAGATAAGAAGAATTGGTACAGAAAACTCTAAAACTTGTCCACTTGATATGTTGCAACTTTTATATTCCTCGGTCAATGATCTTTACCTTTTAAGTTACGTTTAAAGCTGCGTTAAAAAACAGTTGCGAAATAATTGTTTCAGGTAGACAGCACTCGAAGGTTGATGATTTCCTTATCCACGATTTTTGTTCATTTAAATTTCTATCGAGATTGTCCAACTATTTCGTGGCTTCGAGTATTATTTAGAACGATTTCACGCTGACAAGCTCGTTACAAAAATTATATTCGCTACCAAAGCAGAACCATCGCCTTCACCCGAAGCGACAGAGCAATCAAAGAAACGCAACCTGAGAGAACGAAACGCAAACTAATCTATTGCTGCGTTTCGCCTTCAGCCATTATCTCGACAAGCGGCGTCGATGCATGCAGAACCGAGTGATTTCAAGCTTATTATTTAAAATGTCCGCGAAAACGTCCGCGAATAGATACAATCGGTATTCAACGAATGGCGTTTTAATCAAGATCGTGTCACTTCTCTCGCCTAATGCCACCAGCAATGTCAAAAAACGTTGGTCGGACCAAACGTTTTATCTGATCGGTATAGCGTTCTACCATGAACATTTGCATAATCTAATATCTCATGGCCTGGCTAAACCCTAGAACGGAACTATATTCGTCTGGAGCTGTCGTTTCCTTCTTCGAAAAGATCATCCTTCACGCCTCGATCCGCGCAACCAGATATCGCAGAGGATTGTTACAAAAAAAGTAACCAACTATTAAGATTTAGTTCTCTTTTTTTCGTAGGAAGAAGAATCTTTGACTTGTACGGCAGAAGCGTAACATTAGAACGAGCAGAATTAAGCAAATTTGTGAGCAGATGAAACAAATTGTATTTTGTGGAAATTGCGGAAATGCATAAACAATTGGCGAAACAGTTTTTATCTTAGCAGCTGCTTTATCTAGTCCCACTCGATATTCTTTCATATCTAAATCAATAGATGTAGAAAAGTCAGGATTGCATCCTGGAAATTGTTTCGAGCTATATCGTACACTTGAAAATTCCAAAATACGACAATAGCGTGAATATAACTGGTATCTAAGTGAATTTCTTTCTTCCTTTATTTATTTAAATTGTCTTATTTTTTAGTTAAATTTCAAATAAAACACTTAGAAACGTTGGGAGCTGCTGGTAACGAAATTGAAATAAAATTCCCACTGCAAAGGGTTAATTTCGATATAATTCGTTACATGGTATCTGGAAGTTTCATTTATCGCGTTGAATATGAAATACTCTCCGACTTATAGCTCTTTTGCTATTACAACTCACAAAGAACATGATTCAGAGGTAGAAAAATTCGTATAAAGTATCCGAAGTAAAATGCGACGATATTCAATATTTCGCATGCGTAACAAGCTTCCGTTCCATTTCGTTTAGCTGCATCGAGAAAAATACGAATTTGCATAAACATGCAGCGTCTAACCTGTCACCCATGCTGCGTTCAATCGAAAACGTAATTACAAATCTCAGAACCGTTCTTCGATTCCTTACGTCCGGTAACCCCATAAAACTGGGAATTTGCATAAACACCCGCAGTCCTAGTTATGACGGTAGCTCGGTGAGTTACATCACCGGTGAGCGCAACCGGTCGAATCAGAGTTTCAACCTCATCTCGATATCCGTCTTGGGGCGGAGGTAGGCCGATATCGCGCCTTTTCACGGGTTTTTCATTAGCATATAAATAATGGCCAAGCAAAGGGCAGATGAGTGGTGTTCTCGCGGTCTTTCGTGTAGCCTGTGCTCGTCGTGTAAAGGCAGAGAAGAAAGGGAAGCGAAGGCGAAGAAGACGACGAAGAAGCTCGGAGAAGTGGCTGGACTGAAACAGTAGTAGTGACCCCCGGGGCTGTGCAGCTCCAAACAAGAAGTCCCTTTTCTGACGTCACCGGCAGGTGCATCCAGAAGGCCATCCTTCTCTCCCCTTGGCCCAACCTCTCCTTCTCACCTTCGTCTCGTTCTCTCTCGTTCAGCCCCTCGGCTCAACCGGCCGTTGTCCTTCTCGCGCTCCACCGTGTAATCGTACTGATTTCATGATCGAGATACCAGGTTTCCCTCCACGGATTTGGTTACCTGCTTACATGACGCTCCCTGTTTACGTGTTTGTTTTACGGTGTAAAGAACGGACACTGGGCTCCTCCTGAGCCGCTCGACACACGGCTTTGGATTAAAATAGTAGTCCGTGTACCGGTCTACCATTAGATCTGATTTTCCTTCTCGTTGAATTTGTATTTTCGGTTCCATCGGTTTATTTAGCGCACGAATCTGCACGACTTTTTGTTCCTCCAATGAAACGAGTTCTTGTCCTTTGGTTTTGTATTTTGGTTTCTCCTAGTTTGCTTAATGCTCGAACGTATGTGTTTTCCAAACGAATACATTGTTTTTCTGGTTTTTAACAGTGTTGTTTATTACGAACAGTCGCTGGCGATTATTATCTATACTTGTTGCTATATTTATTGGAATAATCATTACGGTGCATCGCAGGTTCTGATGATAAGAATACGATGAGAGAAGTAAAAGGAACGACGAGTGATGAGGCCAGGTATAATTGACCAAGGTCGTTGTAATCCCTTGAACCCGCACTCATCACATCTGTCTATTGTGATAAATTTGATTGGAAGATTGTTAAATGATTGTTAAAAGATTGTGAAATGATTCAAAATCTATCTTTTTCCTTAGTAAGTAAAATTCAACGAAGAAAATTGACCAATTGAAACGTGAAAGGAAGAAAATGAAATCGTTTCAATGAAAATGTCTCATATCCAATATTTGCATTTAAACGCCTGGGTCTTTAATATTTGTGTTAGAATTTTCAAAGCGTAGCATCGCTCTTAGGCGAAAGGTGCGTTACCAGTCGAATCATTTCGATGATCGACTAAGTAATAATCTCGAGGGTAAGGTCAGGTGGAATCTTAATGGGTTCATTAAATTTCGATGACTTTGTACTTCTGTACTTTTACCGCGTGGTAGAAATCAAATTTGTTTTCTCTTTTTTTTTCTTTTCTTCAGAGCTGGAGCAGTAAGGCTCCGATCATGAAAGTCGTAATGATCTCTTACGAACGAACTACTTTTGATTATTATATACTACCAACAATGCAGCGCTTAATGATACACTTATTTGTAAAAATGCGTACCTACTCGTATTATTAGTAGACGTAATTCTATTTTATTATATTAAAAAAGAAACTCGTATATTTTTCAATCGCGATTATTATGGTGTAAAATTTAATTACAAGTCGGCGAATATTAATTTCTTTACGTATATCCCAAAACGCTATAATTTATGGTTTGTGTAAATTAAGTTTAGCTAAATATTTATCTCTCCCTTCCATATCTGTTGGTCTTCTTTCCAAGCAAATAACGTTCAACTTTTTACAACATACGCTTAAAAGCTCTGGCTTTCGGAGATTAAATAAAATTGTAACTTTTAGTAGTTCCTTGCTACATATTTTATTGTTATTTGTTCGAAAGATGAAGATTCCGCTGCGTTCGGACCAAACGACTTAAATTCTTCACACGTTCCACTTTCCGTACATAATTTACCTTAGATATGATTCACTAAAGAATCGAAGTATGAAATGCCACATTTGTATCCACAGAATTTTATCGGAAAACAAACTCTGTTATCGAATTTCATGCGAATAATATTTACTCGCAGTTGCAGCGCCAAAATGACTGATTCGTTCGAAGCAAGTAGAGACGTATAGTTTTTGCGTGGTCGATTTAAAAAATATCTTGCGCTGCTGTTCGATCCACAGTGAATAAGAGAGCGATCCGATTAACCTGACATAATAATTTTACTCGTTAACGTAATAATTATACTCGTGTAAAATCTTTTCACTGATTTTATATAATCGGTTACGCGCGAGACTAAATTGAGAATCTGAGGTAAAAATTTTGTCGTCCAAGTTCTCCTGCTGCAGAAACTCGCAAACTACGCGAATGTCCAAATTTTAAATCCTCAAAAACGTCCAGCCATCGAATCTTTGTTACTTCGATCGTACCGCAAATTCCTGAACACGACGTACGATTTTTCAGAAAATACGCACGTAATACTTGATATATTTTCATGGCCAAATATACGACAGCGCGGCAAATGGATAAACTGGAATCGAAAAGAAGAAGAAGAAGAAGAAAAAGAAAAGACGACGAAGAAGAAGTAGAAGAAGAAGAAGAAGGGAAACGCAGCAGCACAAGTGGTACACGTCGTATCGATCAAAAAATTCGTCGTAATATCGTATCAGAAAGGGGAGCACGAAAAAACCAATGAAAGAAAACCGGAGACCTAAAGGGTAGGCAAAAAATGGTCCCCCGTTTTGCTCCGGGCGAAAAATAACCCGTAATACGGACTACCGTATTTCTTTTTTGTTTCTCGCTTCTACGACGCTGGTAATCGTTTTCGGCAGGTAGGCTACGGCCTTCTCAGATAGAGATCTTCGTAATTGGAATTTTATCTCTCTCCCCTTGACTTGGCCGCTGTAACGGGGTGAATTTATAGTAGCTCCACCATATTACGCTTTTTTCCTGCTTATTAAATATTTTTTTAAGGGTGCCGCTCTTTTGGTAGAAGTCTCGGTCATTAAGGCGGTTCCTTGCGCAATCCGACTGCGATTAGACGGATGGAGACTTCAACGCCTCGATCCTGTCCGCCATTGATCTTTCCGATCGCGAAACCGTGTCTTGATCGGACACTCAAATCAGAGTTTCCATTTTTACGATTTTTATTTTACGTTACGAGTATTTTTAAGATTTGATTCTTGCGGTTATCGTTATTATTAACAATTCTTTTTGTTACTAGTATTTTACTTCAGCGATAGTATTAACGATATTAATTTTTGCTTTACGAATGACCTAGTTTTATGACAGATTGCCTCTTCAAAGTTTGTTATAGATTGGATAGTGGCAGGCGGTGAGAACGTTCGACTATCCTCAGGCACGTGCATTATCTGGTGAGTGACATAATCTTTCAAACGTCTACAATTTTTAGGATCTACAAGTTTCATACAATTTAACGAACTTAATTTGCAATTGCATTGACATACGATACAAAGTTGATCACATTATCGTGATAGCACGAAGGAAATTATTCTTCGTGTTTCTCACGACTATTCAAACTTCTAATTATTCGATGTGCCTAACTCGATCGCAGATATAATCGTACAACGCTACTCGTCGTCCAAGAACGACACAAGGATGAAACAAAAATTGGCGACCACTCTGAAGCTCGATAACAAAACTGCGAACAAACTTTCTTGATCGATAAAGATCGAACGATTCCTCTAGTCACCCGCAGTTTTTCTTCGTGTCACTTTCCATATCCAAATCCTTCCTCTTTTATCGAACTCTGGCTGTCCAACGTAGAATTCTTTGTCCGCTGGACCTGTCCAGAGAATTTCCCAAGGCACAATAACAAGAACCGGCCATAGTGCTTGCCCAAACGGACCCTTTCTATCCCTTTGAAACTCTGGCAGCGGCACAGAGAAACAGGGGGATGTAATATTATTCAAAATCACGAAAATCTCCGATGGAATTTCGTTATTTTCCGAGCTATTCAGCCTCGTAGATGCATATCTTACACGCCATTGAATGGGCCACCGTACGGGGTAAGCGCGACGTTTTGTTCCCTTTCGAACCAGCTTCCTCCCCCGCGTACCGTTTCGTGGACGAAGAATCCAGGTAAAAAGGGTCAAAGCTGACACAAAGGGCACACGTGCATAGCTAGGTGTACATGTGGGCCCTTCTATTGGGCGCAATCGTGAAGGGGGAAATCGTGTTTCGATCGGGGTACGACGAATCGACTGGTTGAAAGAAGATTTCTTAGCTCGCCGACAAACGGTTTCACTGGACGAAGCAAGAAGAACGTTTGTAGCAGCGTCTTTCTCTGTCACGATATTACCTGCGTATCGTAGTTGGCTGTATGGGAAGTGGTGGAAAACTGCAAAGAAAAACTACCAAGAGTCGTGAATTTCAGCCTGGTTCAAGGGTTGCGCTTTCTTCTTGGATTTCTTCCTCTTTTCTGTCATCCAGAAAGACGCGATAAAGCCACGTAACCACGTGGTTCGTTGGCGCGAAGAAAATACGCTTTCCGCAGCTGCTGCCGACATGTGCAGCCTTTCCTCCTTCGTTTTGTGAAAAAGACCAGGTGCGATTACGCGACTCTTTGACTAAACGTGTCATACGGCTGCGATTGGAATATTTCATCAGCCTGATCGCAATATTCTTTCTTTATTTATTCCTGTTTGCCACTTGTCTATCTGATCCACTTGTCGCGTTGTTCTTGCGTCTAGAACGGTGATTCTTTTGTAGCGTCGTAACCCTTTCACAGGTGAACCCTTTCCCTTTGTGTCGCTGGCTGGTTTCCGCTAACCCTTTCGATCTTGCTTCAGGTAAAAGGGTTAAAGATTTGGGTTAGCAGATCGGTTCGAGCAGGTTAATCTTGTTAACGGTACGGCCAACGTAATATTAGGTTTGCTCGTGAAGTATGGTTTTATCATTTTTTTGTATCACGTCGAGAATATGAAAGAGGTGATTTATTTGACGTTTCTCAAATTTTATCGCCTTTTTATCGTCATATTCATGACTGTGATACAAGAATTATTGCCTATAGTCCTATTGACCTTTGAAGTTTATAGATTTTTTTAATCATACCCAATTTTAATATTATGTCTAATTAAAAAAAAAACATCTTTTCTGATTTTGTAACGTAACTATATGGACATCGATCAAAAATCCTTTACCTGTTCTTCGATTCATATCTGTTCGATTTATAAAATTAATTCCTGCCTCTAGTCGTCTCTGTATTCGATTAGATCGATATCACGCTTGTATGCTTCGATGAATTTGATTCGAAAAATCCGCACAGAAGAAAGAACTTTTAAGGACATGAAGGACCCTTCGAAGAAGTCGTAGGACCACGCTCTGCGTTCTGGCGCACGTGCATCGAATAAACGGGGCCGTCGGTGCAGGTTCGAACCTGCACCAGGAAGAATACACTCGCTTCAAGTTGTTTCCTTTGAATGTCTCGACTTTACGCAATTCAGCGCGAAAGCTACCTTCCCCAAGCAACAAAATAGCCAGACGTGTTCGAACTTGCTCCAGTTTCTACGACAGATCTTTCTTTTCTTGAAAAGACCGCCTCTGCTTCCTCTGGACCGTGTCTCTTCCCTTTTTGTTGGAATAACAGATACTATACGGAACACCATTATACAAATCATATTGAAAAGCTTTTCATCTGATCCGGGGAAAACTGATATCGCAGAACTATAAATACGAGGAATAGAAAGAGTTATGGAACTATTTAAAACATGGGCCGTGGAACTTTCTTAGAAAACGTTTTCAGGTTATAAGAATCAGTTAAAAAATTCTTCCAAATGTCCAAATTGGACAAGTTGAGAATGTAAAGAATTAAATAAAAAAAAGAGAGAGAGAGAACGTTTCGAAAGTTCCGATGAGAACGGATGAAGAAAAATTCTTGGAAACAAGAGTTTTAATTCGAATAGATTTTGCAAAATACGAAGATACAAGTTCTCCTCGAAAAAGTTCTCGATTATCGCAACAAATATCGAATACGTTACTGAATAGAGAAAATTAATTAGAAGGAAATGTTATTTACGTATTATTTTTGACAAAAAAAAAAAAAAAAAATGAAATTTATGTTATAATTTTCATACCTTTTATTAAATAAGGATATCACTAAAGCGATATTATATCGTTAAATAAAACTATCATCCAATAATTTGGTACCTTTATTTATAATTATATGTGCATTTGATTATATACATCTACTATATGTATATGTTATGTGAGTATGTTTTATTTTGTTATAGGATAAAAGTGTTCCATGAGAATATTTTCTACAGAAGTTCTTAACGTAACGTTTCTTTCCATAAAAATTCCACGAGAACGAATGGATTTGTTAAATAGATAAGGTCAAACAAAGTTATTTTATGAACGACAGATAGGCTGTTTACCTCGTTCCTTGGTAAATTCCTTGACGTAACGTTGGTCTTTTGAAGATTAGTCGATAGAAATCTGATAAAATACGACGCACGTAATTAATTTGAATCTCTTTAAAATTCACAGGATATATCAAATTTGTCAATAAAATTTTCAGTGGAACGTGTAAATACGTATGAAGAATGAAAGATTCTACGTAGGGAACTCGTTAAGAGGGGGCTCGTTAATTAGAACGTAAAACGTATGCGTGGTAATAGGCCGATCGTAATTCCACGATGATTCCTTCCTTTTTTCCATCATAAAAAAACCATTCGAATCGTATTGGTCGCGTAACTCACCCTAAATTGCACACCTGGCAGAGGGTTAATGCGAATTGGCAAGTGGGTTAGTGGGTGAGCCATCTGAGAACTTAAATATTCGTTTTTATATTCCGGAACGGAGCAAGTTCGAACACGTTTCTCTGCCAGTAGGGGCAGTTAAAAAGTGAATTGTACGTCGATTGCAGGTTCGAACCTGCACGAAGAAAAGCAGGTCGTTTCGAGACGGGACTTTTTTCCTTTACACAATCTTCCGCATTCACACGCATTTATGCAGCGCGGAACAGAAACACGTTAGAACTTGCACGCAGCTATCTGCGTCTCGGCTCTTATCGAGTTCGCCTATAGGAAATAGAATATTAGATAAGATTCGATGTACGTACTATTTTTGATTTTATTGATTATCGATGGTGACAAGTAACAGTTTCTTTTTATTTAATTTCTACCTTGGAATTTGCCCAGCTGGACGTTTGCTAAATTTTTCTAACTTTATTGCTAAATAACACGTGGATGGCCATCCATCGGGTAAAAGTGTTTGCTCCTTTTCGAATTTTCTTACGTTCCATACCACTAGGTGTTATTTGTTGCTATAAAATAATAGGAGGCAGTAAATAATTATCTAAGATGGAAATTCATATTTCTGAATTTCAATTATTTAATTATAAATACTCCAGTTGTGTTTAACGTGTGTTTCTATGTTCCCCAAGTAAAGGAATAAGAAAGGAATAATAGGAGGCAGTAAATAACTATCTAAAGTGGAAATTCATATTTCTGAATTTCAATTATTTAATTATAAATAATCCAGTAGTGTTTAACGTGCGTTTCTATGTTCTTCAAGTAAAGGAATAAGAAAGGAATAATAGGAGGCAGTAAATAACTATCTAAAGTGGAAATTCATATTTCTGAATTTCAATTATTTAATTATAAATACTCCAGTTGTGTTTAACGTGTGTTTCTATGTTCCTCAAGTAAAGGAACAAGAAAGGAGTAATAGGAGGCAGTAAATAACTATCTAAAGTGGAAATTCATATTTCTGAATTTCAATTATTTAATTATAAATACTCCAGTTGTGTTTAACGTGTGTTTCTATGTTCCTCAAGTAAAGGAACAAGAAAGGAGTAATAGGAGGCAGTAAATAACTATCTAAAATGGAAATTCATATTTCTGAATTTCAATTATTTAATTATAAATACTCCAGTTGTGTTTAACGTATGTTTCTATGTTCCTCAAGTAAAGGAATAAGAAAGGAAAAAAAATCGTGTCGCTTTACGAATCTAAGGTATATCGTTTCTTAAGAAGCTGCGTGACAATCCAGTCACGTTTCCTTAACCGATCGGGAAAGGGCGATTTTTCGCGGTGGATTACGTCAAGCCAATACGTCTGAAGATAGCATTTCCAATCGATCTGCTTTCTTCCAATGTAACTTCCAACTTGTAGCATTCGATTCGCCACGAAACGGCACGATTTAGGCGAGAATAAGATACAGCGTGTTGAAATTCTTCCAAGACTGGACATAGATCACCCGTCTATGTGGACGGCTGTCATCCCAAGATATTCTACGACTGGAGGAAAGGATCCTGCCGGATGCAAGGGTCCTGCCGCACCGATTCAACGCAAAGTGTGACGTAGGTGTGGGAATTTCATGAAAAAGAAAAGGTTTCCAAGGGAGCGAATTCTAACTCGCTCGCTCGATGCAGAGACACGTACCAAATGAATGGCGAATTTTCAATGCAACGTGTGA
Organism: Bombus terrestris; assembly: GCF_910591885.1. Taxonomy (NCBI): domain Eukaryota; kingdom Metazoa; phylum Arthropoda; class Insecta; order Hymenoptera; family Apidae; genus Bombus; species Bombus terrestris. Next base: position 3,132,613 of record NC_063282.1, on the reverse strand, counting down.
AACGGCCAAGAGTCTTAGTGTTACGATTGATGATGTCTGTCAGGTTCTGACCGGTAGCCTACCTTTCAGAGACGATAGTCGGTTTATCTGTAACGGTTACGTCGTTTAATAATCGATGATACTGATAAAGTATTAATACGTAATGTTTTATTAAATACAAATTTATAGGTAAGAATAACTTGAAGCATTAACGTACACCACTCTATTATATTGGGTTGGCAACTACGTGATTGCGGATTTTGTCATCAGGTGGTAATGACAAAATTAACAGGAATGAATTTCTTTTATTGCACGTTCATTCATTCAACACATACGCAATGCCTCATGGTGTTTTCCTTTTGTCTTCTTCTCTTTCATTCCTCGTTCGCGACAGACACAGTCGGTGGTATTGGATCATTTCATGATTTTGGTATTCACGACGGACTTATGAAGCGATCAAACCTGTCCCTTAACAGCATAACGACCACATAATCGAATCACCAAACAGGATCGTGTAAAGGGCAAATACAAACTCCATCTTATTATCAACAACTCTAACAATCCCTATTCTATCCAAATTTCATTGGCCGCATCAAAAATGTTCGAGATACGATAAACTCGGAAGTCAACATAAACTTGGTGGTGAAAACGAACCTAAAAATCCTAATACCAAACATCGGTCTGCACACGGGATCGAGAGTTTGGGCAAACGCGTTCAACGAGTTCCCCCGAAATCTTTTCCCGACGTCCTCGAAACGTTCACGATGGATCGTTAGATGACGAAACATCGAGCAGAAAGGCTGACAGAGGGAAAGACTCGGTCGTGCAAGCGGAGATCCGTTTCCATTTATCAGCTTCCCCATTATGCTCCTAAATAAACAGTCTCGCGAGTCTTGCACCTATGTAAACACACGGGCGGAACTGCCGATGGATCCAGCGATCCGAGATTCATTGGTGAACCCTATGAAGAAAAAAAAAAGAGGTTCAAGGGGAGGGTTGTGAAAGGGACGAATAGGAAACGGAGAAAAGTGATTGTGACGGAGGGTGGGTGTTGCATTGAAGGTCGTAGAACCGTGAATCTGCCTCCAGAGCACGGATCCATTCTTAAAGGATTATCGTTATAAATTATACATTTCCCGTGTTGGGCACCCGGTGCATCCTGGCCGCCATATTGCTGGATGACCGGTAGCGGCTTAGAGATTTCTATCGTTGGATTAACGTGAACCGTGTCATCGCGGTATCCTGTCTATTCGATTTCGTCTCTGATGGAAAGAAAGGCGACTCGCGATCGACCCTTTTCGGTCCATACGTTTTTTTTTCTTTTTTCTTTCAGAGTGGCTATCCCATTTTTCGACCTCTCGTGGCCGGTCGCGAGGGTGGAACGCGCGTTTCCAGGGTGAAATACGATCCGCTGGCCGGCTGTTACGAATTTTTTTTCTCGCTGGATTTTAGGGTCGCGTTTTTAGGGGAGGTTTCCAAATCTCCTTTTTTTGCGGGTCTCGACGCGAGCGGTTGATTTCGTCGCCCAGATTTTTGTTAATCATATTAGGTTGTCCGGAAAGTTTCTTTCGTCCCATAGGACGATAATAGATGAACAACAATTTCCGTTTTGCATTATTTTATCGAATTAGGTGTGATCCATTTTTATTATCATGTTCGTGCTTAATGCAATAAACTGATATAAAACAAAAAACTTCGTGCGTCTATTATTTCCTTATAAAACGAAAGAAACATTTCGGACAACCTAATACGTACCTCGCTGTGCTCTCCGATTTGTTCCTTTCTTGTCTTCATTTCTTATCTTGCCTTTATTGTGCGTTTGAATCTAGAAAATTTGGACGTTCGAAGCATCGATGATGTTTTATATTCCTCAAAGTGTATGATATAGAATAATGTGGTGGATGTTAAACGTGTTATTTCAAATGATGAATAAGTCGGGACTTGATATAGTCAAGTAGTTGAATAGTTAGTATCGAGCATTCAGTAAGCATTACCTAGTATCCGTATATCGAGTGGCATTGAGCGAACGACGATTAACTCTGTATTCGATACTTAGAATAATTTTAAATACATTTGACTATATCAAGTACCGACTTATTTCATCATCTGAAATAACACGTTTAACATCCACCACAATAACACAGTGGTCAGTGTATATCATCAACGAATTCATAGGAAAGTTCATTTTCTAAGATGTGAATAAAATATATTCTCTGGTAGATTTTTCTTAAATTTTATCTCTGTGTGCTGTACTGATATCGCACGTTCTATTTGATTTAGAATTTGTTATCAAAATGGAAATAATGGAAACATATATCTATACATATACATTGTAGCTTTCAGATACGATCAATTATCTTAAATCCAAGTTGGTTTTCAGCCATAAACTTAAGATTTACTTAGGCGTATAAACAGACATCTAATCCTTGATAACAGCGCTTTTTCTATTTTTTATCGTAACGCAGTTCTCTTGCCACTTGCTCAAATCAGTTAAAGAAGAAATGTACAAGTTGAGAAACAGATATAATGTAAGAGTAAACAACCACCAAAAATCATTAGTTACCCAACTACGGTTGACACGACGGATCAGATCCGCAGACTAAAAACACAATACCTTTTAGATTGAAGCATTAGATTCAACTGGAATCGAACATACTATAAACTAATATAATCCAAGTTACAGTACCACGCCAAAAGAATTTACTTATAATTCTCAACGAGAATTGATTGTAAATAATCTACCAAATGAAATAAAAAGAAAGAACTTGCTCAAATTTCCTACCATACACGAAACTCTGTCGCTAAGCTGCCTACCAATAAATTCAACAAAGATACATACAGTTCTGTCTAAGAAAAATCACAATATGGAAATATCGAAAATTACAAAATCTAAAACTAACTAAACTGCGAACTTTTGGCCAGTAGCATACAAAACCCACTATCGATTCCAAAGAGCATCTATCCCTTGTATCGCGCGCATCATAGCAAATTCTCATCGTGTCCCCAAACTGAATCGATTGTACCGCGCCATTTATCGCGTATAATATAAACGATGGACGAAGTGTCGGGCCCACAGAACGCCCGACACGTCCCACAGTTCGATTCTTCCTTAACTTGGCTTATTTGAAATTTCCACCGCCTACGTGCATCCTCGGAGCATCTACACTTCTTTGCGATAATACGAAAGCCTGCAGCCGGCCATGGCCATTGACGATTCTACAAGCGAAACTTCCAGATAGGTCCATCGAGTCACAATGACTTTTCGCAAGATGAACGTAGTTTCCGCTAGATCTCTTTTTTTTCGCTTTTCGATGGATAGAAGCGGACAATGTAAGCGCCAGAAGAAACTGTTTGATGGGTCTTTCTGGCCCCTCTGATCCTTTTCTCGAGCTGGAAGGGTCCTGTGGGCGGAGCGGTCTGCCAAGAAAAAGAGCTTGCTCGCCAAGGATCTCGGAGGTTCCTTGACCAGCGGGATAAGCAACGTTCAGAGGGGCTGAAATCGAACACGTGCAAGGGTGACTCAGAGAGCTGGTCAGACAGGGCCAGACGGGGCACCGTGATAGAGTACAGCAGGAAAGTAAAGGCCCTGTCGTAGATCCAAGCGAGAGATAGACGCTCTGATACTCGCAGAGATGCGCTCTTGTGTTTTCTACCAGATACTTCTCCACATGTTTTGGTTAACTGGGCGTTTTACCAAATGTTCAGCTGGACAAATTCTAAAGTACAAATTAAATAATAATAATAATAATAATATAAGAAAAATACTAAGCACAGCTACAATGCAGCGTACAATTGGTACACGTCTGATGCCTATTCTACGTGGTACTTTTTCGTCTCTCATACATCGACCTAAATGTGGATAGATTCGTTCGTTGAGATATTTGAAATTTCTCGTGCTTTTTAGCTTTCGAGCAAAGCTGTACCGCAGACGAGAAGAACAGAAGATACGTCAAGATAAGTTCAACTTTTGTTTGATGGAAGGACAGTTCACATGCGCCAACCTAATAATATTAGGTCGCTCGGAAAGTTCGTCCCGAGTTACATTTCCAACCTTTGTCCATCTTTCAGGCAACCGCAATATTCCGTCCTTCCAGAAGCTGTCAGATTTTTCGAGAAACTTTTCCATACGATCTTTTACGTCGACCATATTCCTTAAAAATCGGAACGGACTTCCCAGGAAACCCAATAACGTTCTATTTTAACATGTTAATACGATTCAACCGTAACAACAAAAAGAAGAAACAGTGAAACAGCGCGGAAATATTCTTGCTATTGTACCAACGCATAGAATTCTTAAAAATTGTCGTCACGAAATGAGCTGACGCCTACGACGTACAATGCTGTTCTCTGCGAGTTGCTTCTTCTTCTTCCGCTTCTTCTTCTTCCGCCGTAAGGATTCCTCTGACGAATTTCCTTGTCGATTTCGCTTCTTTTCAACGCAACGAGCGGTATTCCGCGTCCATTAACGTTTCATAATACGCGATTATCCGAAAACCGATTTTCCCGGAGATAGTCGATCGTGGAAGCAGTGGAACAGCGTTACGTACCTGCAGGCTGAATTAAACGAGCCGACTGCGAGTTTTCCTTCGAGCGGAAATTCCTTTACTTCCTACGCACAGTCTGAGCGAGATAAAAAAAAAAAAAAAAAAAAGAAGAAAAGAAAGGAAAGAATAATCTCGTTGGATAAACGGCGGAAACAGAATTACGCAGGCCTCGATGACGTTGAAGCTATTGTGCAAGCTGAAATTGCTTATTCACGGCGAGCAGAAAAAGGCTCGTTCGAAGGATCGTGAAACGGAAGTGGATGATCGAGTGCCCTCGACCGCGTAATTTGTACATATTGATCAACGAACGCCGCATGAAAGAGAGTGGAACACTCGCTGAGAATTCCTCGACCAAATATTTACACGAATTTTGCACGCTTCCGCGAGATCTTGTAATTTCCGCAAATAATCCTGTGTGCTTTTAGACTTTGCGGATTTCTGACGCTTCGGGTATATTCGCGTGAAAGGTAGCGTAAGCAGAAAGTTAAAGTTGCATATTTGATAAATCGGAAGAGCTGAGAAATGACGCTGTAATTGTTTATTAACACTTTGACTGCCACGCTGAAATCACACGTTTCGCTGAGGACGTCACGGGAGTATTTTTATTATTCAAAGCATATAATGGCAAAATAATAATAAATTGACGATGTAAGACAACATTCTTCCTCGATCGACCGTTTATCTTATTGTTGGTCACCGGTGACCACCGTGGCGCCTTGGTAACAGTCGATAGCGACGTATTATAACAAGCCTTCGTTTATTTCAACAAACCATTAGCATTCGTTTTTTCGTCGCTAGCAAAACGCGCAGAATATATCGTTGGAACGTGTAGAAGATATTAGTAAACGGTATTTGCTCGTTCTATATATAATAGCAAGGTACGTGCACACTTCTAACTTCAATTATACAATTATAAAGCAGCATTTACGATTACTTTCTAAGCTGTGTTTGTAATAATATTCGTAGATTAGCTCTCAAAGATATGGACGCAAACACAGTGCACCGTTGGATGCAAGATTCGTTCTCATTGTTTTTTATCGATGTTCTAATAAAAATGTTTAATCGTTCAATGGGTCAGTTTTTATTTCAAAGTATCTTCTATTTATCGGTCATATTCCAAATGCCCTAACTGTCAATTGTCATACGATTTTGACAATTGTGGTCGGTCGTACATGACCAACGTGGCAGTCAAAGTGTTAAGATGCTATTTGTTAAAATTGACATCGAGATTTACGAGGCTATTTAACGCTCTCGTGATTCTACGAATGCGGTTGTAAATTAGGAATTTTACTCAAAGAACACGGTGACGTAAAAATAGTAAAAAGGGGGCGACTAATTAGCGTGCACGCAAGATCGAGCGTTTTTGTTACATATTTTAAATTGATCACGAAAGAAACAAATGTCTGTTACAAAAAATATAATGGCGCTGGAGAAACAGTAAAAAACACGGATAATCAGAAACAAGAGTAAGCATCCTGGTTCCCAATTATCTATGGATCTTCCCGCAGTAACATGCTAGAAACGTTTTTTTACGATTCGTATAATGATACTTCTAATGTAGAAAACTTCTAATTTAAGTGGAAGAAACGTTCCCGCGCGAGATAAGAGGAACAGTGGCACCGACTCTCTTAAATCTACGATAATCATTAGGCTTGTTCGAAGCTAGAAACCTTTTATGATGGACCATGTTCCTTTTTTGTGTCCCTCTTCAGCGTTTGTAGCGTCGATGGGGCACTTGTTACGTTGGTAGATGCACGTGTTCTAATGGTGAGTTAGGGTTCCCAAGGTATACGTAGGAAGGGAAAAAAGACAAAAGTTAGCTGGTCTAGGAATAGGTTAGATTTCACGATCTCCCGCGCCACCCCAAATGATAGATGACCTGGATGATGATGAGTTACAATGCCACGAAATTGGATTCATGTTTTTCGATTTTAATAGAGATTTCTTTGAAAAAGAAAAACACAGTTAGGACGTAGTTCTTGCTGTTAGTTTTTATTTTAACACTCTATATACAGGGCAGAATGCTTGTCGAATGAAGGATTTTGATTTTGCGCTCTTCAAACGCTACCGTTGCTATTTTTCTACATTTTCTCTTGCAATGTCAGCCACGAGATCGAAGACTTGCAAAGTCTTCGTGAAGCTCTTTGTACAATTTAGAGGATTCTATTTCGATGATAAACTTGAGTGGACAAACTTATTCCGATGCGAAGTAACAGCGTGTTATTTCATTTAAATCGCCAGCAATTTCTCCCGTACAGCAAAAACCTACACCCATTGACTCAAACCGAAGAAGCAGAGTATTTTCTATTTATTATATATTCTATTATTTAATTTGTACTTTACAATTTGTCCAGCTGAACATTCGGTAAATTTTTCTAGCTTAATTGCTAAATATTAAGTTGGCAATTAAGCGACTGCGGATTTTGTCATTACCACCTAACGACAAACTCCGCAGTCGCTTAGTTGCCAACCCAATAACACGTGGATGGCTATCCCAGCAGGATACCATCTTCGAGTAAATCTATATAACTACATTTACGGTGAAATCTGCTCGTCCACGCCACTTGCGATCGTCAATCGTACGATCGGCACGACAGTAGCAGGAGAAAAAGGCGTCGCGATAAATAACGTTTAACAGCGACAAAAGGAAGGCCGAGAAAGACTGGACAATGTGGAAAGCAGCGAGTGATCTGTCGTCACGGAATATTAGGGCGGCGTTGATCTCGAAAGGGAGGTTGGCAGCGACAAAAGTGGCTCGCCGCCTCGTCTAAATGGCGACGTAAGAAGCCAAAGATAGTCAGAGAAAAGAAGACGAAGGCGGTGAGATATAAAGGGAGAGAAACTCGGCTGTCGTGTACAAGTAGAGAGCGACGAAGAAAAGAAAGGGAACGAGGCTCGAAATCGGCGTATCGGCCGATTTCAAAAGGAGAAACGTCCAAGGAAACGGACTGGTGTGTATAACGCAGCGGAACGGGTGGTCCCATTGGAGAAGTCGCGCTACACACAAGGGCTGGTGGCTTCTCTACAGCTTTGAAACGGTTCTGTTGGTCGGTGAATCGGCGTGGTTGATGGCCGCCGTGTTGCTCGCGTCCCGCGGAAATCGGCGTGACGCGATCGTCCTTTCGACGTCGCAGATTTTTTCCACCGCAGTTTTTATTCGGTCGTTCACGAACACCTTGATTCCGCGGACAATGGAATCCACGGGGAGATAAATCCTTGGAACCGAGCTTATACAGGGTGTCTCGGTATTCTTCCTCGGCTTTTCGAAAATAAGAAGAAATGTTCAATATAGCGTCGTTAGCATTTTCATAGACGTTTTCCTGGGCCTGCTGTTTTCATTCAATTTTAACATCTGACAAGGTTGGAAGGATAAATCGCGCGCGTTATTAACGATTTCTTCGTATGTCTTTGAAACTCAAAAAATTTGTTCGTAACGGGCGAATAGAATCTCGTTGAAAAGGATCCAAGTAATGCGACGGAGTTAAAAGGTTGTAATAATATTAACGTTTTAATAAACAATTTATAAGGCGATAATTAAAACCCCGCTCCATAGGAAAAAAATTTAAGACACCCTGTATATATAAAGGATACCGTGAAAAATCAAGAGAAGCAGCTGGCCTAGTAGCTTCTCGTACACTTATACACCGCGGAAAATAGCCGCGAAAATTTTGCTGCGACACCGTGTCTACTACGCCGTAGAGAATTATTTCGATCTAGAACCGTGTCTACTTAATTTCCTTATTCGATCTCTAGTGCACGCTCGTTCGAGGACGATCGGCAAGTACCAAGACGAATCGAGCCTTGTTACATCGTTACGGTTATATCGTGTCTCCGTAGGGGCTGAAATTTATCATTTTACCTTGTGTATACCGTATGGATTACCGAGGAAGAGGATGACGTTCATCCGAGAAGAGCAATTTTATTAGGTCGTCCGAAAAGTTTCTTTCGTTTTATGAGGAAATAATAGACGCACAACGCTTTTTATTTTATATTATTTTGTTCTATATTATTACTATATATAGGCTATATACTATATATATATATTACATTACTATGGTTCTATATTATATATTATTTTATTCTGTTGATAAATTTGGACTTGGTTTCACGATTGTATGAAGGTGCACTGCTGTAAAAAACACGTTTGCGAAAGAAAGACACTTTCCGGACAACCCAACAGGAACGGTTCAGGTTGATTGAATTCGACGTGGAATATTTCATTTTTAAACGCGAATTATGTTCCTCAAGTCGCTATCGTTTGTGATTGTTTCAGGGTTCTATTAGTTTCTACTGTCGTATGAATGTTTAGAGAGAAGATTAAAAAGAAAACATACCATTGACTTCACCAAAGAAATAAAATAGTCAAACTCGAAGTTGGTATCCCGCTGGGGCTAGTCATCCATCTGTTAGTTAGCAATTAAGTTAGAAAAATTTACCAAATGTCCAGCTGGACAGATTGTAAATTACAAATTAAATAATAATAAAAAAAAATGAATTTTTTAGAAAACAAACAAATCAAGACAGATGTACTAATAGGTATCAATAATCGACAAGGAATAAATTTGTCCAAATGATAAAGTACACGAATAATACTAATTTGTTAAGAAATCTATTAGGTTGTGCGAAAAGTGTCTTTCTTTCGCAGGTATTTACAAATACCTTATATATTAAGAGATCCTGATAATTTTAAACCTGAATGATATTTTCTATTTGCACACTCAATTCTACGAACTATTCCTAATAAATTAGCAGGTGTAATTATATTATTTTTATCAATTTTGATTCTATATTTAATTCCTTTAATTAACTCAAATAACTTAAAAAATAATAAATTCTACTTCATTAATAAATTTTTATACTGATGATCTATTAACATTTTTATTATATTAACTCGATTAGGAGGTCAAATAATCGAATATCCTTATATCAATTTAAATTTAATTTTTACCTTATTATATTTTATATATATAATTTTATCATTATATATAAGTAACATTTGAGGTTTAATTTAAAAAAAATAAAGTTAATGAACTTGAATAAGTATATGACTTGAAATCATATTATTCATTCAAACCTGAAACCTAATCTGTTAAACGTTGTAATCTTTGTCCTGATAGAACAAAATGGATCATACGTAATTCGATAAAATAATATAAAACGAAAAATGTGCGTCCATTATTTCCTTATAAAACGAAAGAAGCTTTCCGGACAACCTGACATTTTGGAAAATATAAATAATATATCTAATATATATAAATAATTGGGAAAATATGAAATATATTTGAAATCTGTGTTACTTAGCAATTTCCTTTCATCTTTCATTCTTCTTAACATCCCATTTTAGAAGGGAAGAAAGCTCTTTTAAATCCATTCGATGTATAAATTGATGGATCATCGAATCAACCTAAGCATCTAACTACAGGAAAAACTCGTATCAAAAGAACTCGGTAACCTCGTTGCCGAATTTAATGCTCGTGCCAACCATTGTGCAAATTCGTCGATGTTATTTTTTTTTCCCCAGCCATGACACATCTCGTGTCACGCGTTTATCCATGCGTCAAAGTCCACACCTTCTCGCAAGAGCTGCGTAGACAGCGCTTAGAAATCGTATCGTTAAATATCTCCGGTGGCGCGTGAAGATTGCCGAGGTGGAACTCGTGTTTCCCAAATAGCCATTCTGTCAGCCGGTTTAGCCCCGTTTCAAACTGGCTATAATCGGCCCTTGATCTAGCCAACTCGTAGCGTAGATCCAAATCCAGGAGTAAGAGATCGTCTTTAAGGGGGTTAAGAAGCATCCCACGCATGGCCGATCTTTTATGCTCGAGTTCTTACACGGTTCTTTGGTATTTGGCAAAACGTGCAAAAGCTCTGGATCAAATGGTCGCCTGCGTCTCTGTGAAGATTTTCGTATAGAGCATTCTTAAGACGACTTAGAGTGGCTCGCTTATGATCCTCGTGCTTTGAATTACAAAATACTCTGGCGGTGTATGTAAATTCGGTTGTGATTTATTCAATTCTTAAGCGCAATGGAGACGTAGAAGCTGAAGGAATAACGAAGATTTAGTGGTAGCTTGCTAGAGTTTAGATAATAAATTGTACGTTGGAGGAAAAATTATGTTGTACACCGAACGCAACGTATCGATCGAACGGAATAATATTTTACATCGAATAATAAATTGACGATGAAAAATTACGTTTTAAGCTGAATATGATGCGTAAGTTTTTGAATTATACCGAGGTGCTACCGGGACGATAACGGACATTCGTTTCTTACTATAAATTCGATATAAATTAGTTTTCCTTACTGCGCAATTGTACTACAAAAATTCGTAGAGGTATACGAATAATACAATGAATAAAACAGCTATAAATAGCTATAAATAACTATATTAAGTGATCATTACATTAAGTAGATTAATGACCGCGTGTATAGAAATAGTTCGTCCCCTGAAAAGAAGACAGATCTTTTTTCTTTTTTATTATTCAATTTGTACTTTACAATTCGTCCAACTTAATTGCTAAATAACACGTGGATGGCTATGCTCAGCGGGATACCATCTTCGAGTAAGAAGATAATAAAAATTGACCATCTATAAGACAATTTAAAAAAAAGATAGGCAAGTCTGTACATTTTTTAGACGCTGTCTGCACGATAAACGAATCATCCGCTGTATTTATAAAGTGCTTTCACCAGGAACAAGCAATATCGAGAGATATAGGGGGGTGAAAGGAGAGGATCGAACACCTGCACCCTCTCGTCGGACTTAGTTAGCTGTGATCCCGCGTGTGATCTTTTTTCTTGGTTGCCAGGGGCAGGTCTCCGCCCACGAGTCCGTGGGGACCCCATAGAAATCGCGCAGCGGTCCCAATTTACGGGCTCCGTGTCTTTTTTTTTCTTTCTCCTTCTTCGTCTCTCCTTTCTCCTGTCTGCGCAACGCGGAAAGGACGAGGTTACCGTACGAAACTAATTTGACCGGTTCCAGGACGGGCATCAACCACCGGCCGGAAGTAGTTTTTCGAGCTTTCAGAGGTCGACGATGGTCCTGCAGCAGGTCCATAACCGCTACCAATTAGCCGTCCGCGCCGTTAAATGACGTGACTTTGCTCTATTCCTGTCATGATTTCCTAATTTCATCATCTATGTGGGTGGTACATCTGCTCACGAAACATCGTTTGAACGTTTATCGTTGAAAAGCGTTACGTATAAAGTGTATTGAAATTTCATTAACTTGGATGAGACACGTCTTTTGTCGTCGTCGTATTCGCAACATTTCAAATCAATCGGAAAATTCGTACAGAGATATTTGTCGCTCAAATAATCCGATACATTGGCGAAACGTTTCTACGAACGCTTCATCGAGTCTGAATATTAATCCCTTATCCTACAACTACGGGCATAGCCCTTAGTACGTTGTAGATGATCGTTTTCGGCCCAAAATTCTCGAACGTAAATCGTAGGTTAAGGGGTTAATAAAAGTAAAGGGAGATCTTTTCCTACGAGGTATAACTTTCTTCGTACGAATATATTCGATCAAAGCTTCATTTTCCAAGGCCACACTCAATAACGACGTTTTATTGAATATTTTAATTACATTTAATATTCTATAACTCGAAGATGGTATCCGACTGGGGATAGCCATCCACATGTTATTTAGCAATTAAGTTAGAAAAATTGAAATGAAATAATAAAAAAAAAAAATACCTATATTCCATTTATCGTATTTAGTTACCCGTAGACGTGCCAATATTTTAAATGTAAGCGACAGAGCGTAGAAAAAGAAGCAGAGACAAAATTAAATGCACGCGTTCAATCAATTCGAACGCTATACTCGAGTACGTACAGAGTTACGAACCAGACGAGCTGGTTTACTGGTTTGCTTCTATGAAAGAGCACGTCGACGACGCGCTATCTAAACTCCTCGACGAGATCACATGGCAACGTGTTTCGTTAACGTTCCTCCGCTGCTCGAATACTTCAATGCTCCTCTTACGTTTCGTCAAGGGTGAAATACGTTTTAGAGGGGCAAAAAGCAGCAGCGTGACGTTGTCCAGGTTAAAGTGGCGCGTTCACGCGTCTCTTGATTCGACGCACGACACTTTCTATCTAAATATAAGTGGACCTCTGGTAAAGCGGAGCAGAGAATCTGCTTTCACTATCTTCGGCCGAGTGAGACATCGAGGTCCTTCCTGGCAAGGAGATTTTAACGCCCCAACACTTTTTATGGGCGAGATCACCTTGGGAGGTGAAGGGCGGCCTGTTTTCCAACTCAGAAAGGGCCGCGGCTTTATTGCGTGCACGCAGACGCCTTATAATGATACTTGACCGACGTTGCTCCTCCTCCACCAAAGCAATCGCTTCCAACGCATAGACTTCTGTCACCTTTCAAATTTCTCCAAGGAAAAAATCTTAGACGCTGAACAGCGCCGGAGAATGGGTCCCTTGACGACTGGATGCCTTCTAGGAATTTATATGAGTTTTAAATTGGAGGGCTGATGTGGTATTTTATCGATAGAGAATCATTTTAGGGAATATTTTTTTATACCACGAATCGCATTTGGATAGCGTAGAGAGCGATCATTGTACGAAAAATATAGGATGATGATGCAGAATATAGAAGGTTAATTTAAGTAACAATTTCTTTTAATTTAACCATACGAAATCGTAGTACTCGAAGGGTTTGAGATATCGACGATTGATTATTCATTGACAAAAAAAAAGAAAAAATGAGAGAAGGACAAGCATGAGACTATTAGGTTGTCCGAAAAGTTTCTTTCGTTTCTTGTTTTATATTATTTTGTCGAATTACATCCGATCCATTTTGTTCTGTTGAGATGAACACCGAGACATTTCACAGACTTGGTTTCGCGTTTGTACGAAGGTGGTACACAAGGTGGTACACAAAAACACATTTGCGAAGGAAAGACACACACTCAAAATGAACGAATGCCGCATTAAAAAGGAAAGTCGAAAGTAGCCGATGGAAAATAAAAAATTCTGCCTGCTCAAATTCTGGAAAAAATTCAAAGTCGGTGAAACCGAAGGAAAGCGATCTCCAATCTGCAATTCCCGAACCCTGCACGCTTTAACGTTGCATCACTTTTTGCCAACGAAGAGCCACTCCCCGTTGACATTATCCACGATCGAAGAGACGCCTTTTTTCGGCATCGTCGCGTCAAAATGCCCGCGGCGGGCTATGCAAATAATCGAAGTCGTAGAGCGTGTGCAACCGAGGGCAAGCTCCATTTTAAGCGTATCTTTATTCGGCCAGTATTCTCCTACTTGACACCCTTGGCCTCCTTATCCCTCTTGCTTCGACGAATCTTTTACGATGCCACTTTTACAAAGCTGCATCCTCGCTCAAGCGAGAAACTTTTTCTCCATGAAAAGCCCAAGTTGCTGCATGTTCCTCAGCGTTTTTTCGCAAAGTTGCTGGTTCCTCTTGAATGGTTTTTAATCTTGCTTCGTCGTCTCTTGGTCGTTAAAAAAGTTGCTGCTACGTGTTTCTTCATGTTTCACGAAAAACTTGGTCGTCGTTCGATCTTTCTTTCGTGTTTCTTCAAGCTGCTTTCTCGTTAAAACAAGAAGAAGAAACTTTCTGTCGATGTTGTTTCTTGCCAAAGATTGTCCAGCCTTTCGATAAAAATCTGACGAGATGGATCTATCTTCTGGGCTAAATCGTTTTATTAAACCTAGTAAATTTTGGCGTACCTGGTAAATTACTAAGTTACTCAACTAAATTACGTTTCACCAAATTTACTCCACCGTATCTTAGCGCTCGAACATAGCAAGTTACTAAATTACTCGCCACTCGACTAAATCACCGACTCTCACGACTCGATTAGCACTTGCAACTGCGTGATTTACTAACTCGATAAAGTATAGATTCGTAGCTTGCAAGTACTCATTCCAAAATTCGAAACCAACTGGAGAAGATCGAATACTTGGCAAATACCCCGAATCGACATTATACGTTACGAATAACGTTGAAACGCTGCAAGGTATACCTTGAATATTGGATTTGATTCGAATTTGTAAGTAGATACCGAGCTTGCTGCCATTACCGGTAATTATGCATTATGCGTTATCGAATGGGCAGATCGAGGTGTGGCAAGAGAAAGGTCGTTGTTAAGGGGCCGGCCTGTTTTCATTGGTGAAAAGGGCCAAGCTTCGATACTCGAGAACCACGGGAGAGGCTCGATGAGAATTATCGCGGATGATCGAGCCTAGGGGCGTCGAAAGTGACACCGCCGCCGGTCTGTTAGTAATCTGCTGATGAGACACCCTGCTTCTGCTTTCTTGTCATGGTCGTTTCGAGATTACAGGGCGGAAAAAACGGGGATTCGCAGTTAACGCCATTTTCATCTTGTTCGGCGTCTTTAGATCTTCTCTTGGCTTGTGCTTTCAGGTTGTTTGAGAGGGTTTGCCGCGGCTCAATTACGCTCCAGGATATCTATACTTGATTTTTTTATTATATGGGTATCCATTTCGTGGCCTTTTGTCATTAGATTCCAGTGGTTGATGAGGTTTGAAGAAGTTTGACGTTGTTTGACGTTAGCTGAGATTTCCATCGATGTCAGACAATATTGAAGTTGTACTACGGATGTTTACGCGTCTATGGGAAATTCAAGTATGCAAAATTCTACAGATACAATGTCCAAGAATCGAAGAAAATTCTGGTTTGCCAATACTTTATTCTTGTCAATCGTTGCTTCGCTGACGTCTTTTATGGATTGTAGTAACGCCAGATTTTATTCGTAATAGAATTTTCGTTTCAACTCCACGTTAGTTTCGATTTTTCTGACCGAAAATTGCCAATCAATTACAGATCGTGCATCCGTATTTTCTATCTGATTTAGTGCAGCGACGATGAACAATTAGTCGCTAGAAAAATAACCGCTATCTTCTTAATAGCCATTAGAAAAATCATAAAGCAAGAAATTAATTGCAAACCTGCTAGCATGAAATTTGCCTCTGCTAAGTACATAGGCACTGCTCGCTGCAATTACTGGCCAGCTTTGTTCTTTTCTACTTACGTCGTTTATCATTTCAACCGCTTAATTACTAATTACAGTCTCAAAAATATACTCCCACTTCGGATGGAACTGGTCGAAAGGAATTATCTTGGCAAGCTGAACACGAGCATCTTCCTCTCGGTACCACTTCTGCCATAGTCTTTTAAATTCCTTTCGATCTTGCTCTTTCTTTATATACCTCGAGCAATCATTTTCTCCTTGATTATGCGACACTCGATCTCCATACCTACTCCCTGCCATTTACATAACACGATCCTTAATTCCTTCACTCTGCCGTTTCTCGATAGGGAACGATGTACTTAACGCAACTTTCTGCTTCTAAACATTTTTCGCGGCCAACAAAGTATTAGATACGCATAGTGCAATCGCATTACGTATCGGCAATTTTCACGCAGACCAGACGCATAAAAGTAGCGTATTTCATCTTGAAAAGTATAAAGAGACGCGTGAAATTCTGATTACGTTCTCTTCAGTGGACACGTTCTCTTGGCGACTGTAGTTGCGGCAAATGAAACGTCCGAAGATCGTAACGCTTATCTGTTTGGTAAATTCACAAAACGCTTCTGCCTCAAGGTGTTCTTCTACTGGCTTGGCAACTAAGTGGTTGCGGATTTTGTTAACTTAGTCGCCAACTGTAACAAGAGTTGCCACGCTTATTCCATTTTCTCCTTTCCTTTCTCAGATTCTTAATTAAAATTCTTAAATTAAATTGAAATTGATAATTATTTATTGAAATTTGAAAGTACAATTGTACAGGATACGTATAACACGCGGAAATATAAAAGATATCCACTCGTTGTGATGTTTAGTGGAACGAATCTCTATGTGAGGTCCGTTTGTTCAATTAAATTGATAAAAATGTGGAATCGCAATGTTCCGACGTGGTGTTTCGAGACGTCGAGTTTGGCCGTGGAATTTCGGCACAGCACAAAGGTTCCAAAGATTGCATATCGCTACAAAAACGCGAACGAGACTATTTGGAAAACTCCTGGTGGCAAAGAACTGGCGGCAGCTGCTTGCAGAAGCAATTGCTCTCGCGACAGATACACAATACAATCGTAAACAGCGTCAGACACGTTCTAAATAATAAAGTAGCAAGTTTCTGAGTGAAGAATCAAGGCGGCCGAGAAAGGAACGTATTGGGCAAACTTTGGTCAAGAGAACAGCGTGACGTTGGTAAGCTTTTTGCACCTCGTTCACCTTGTTGTAGTAATTTTTCCTGGAAAATGCTCGTGATGCTTGCAGGACAAAGACGACTGTTGTTAAATATTTTCGTCCACTGGCACATCTTTGTATCGAGGTGGTCAACCTATGGTTGGACACCTGGGGAGAACGCGGGCGGTCTTCCAGTAGCTCGTTAGGTATCCTAACCTGGTATCCGAGCCATCCTCTTCGATTATGTCACGGCTGAAAGACACGGTTGGCAGTTTCACGCTGACAGATTCGAGATGTTTCGCAGCTATATCTTCAATCTCGCTTTTTGCAACACTTGTGTTACACGAAATATTTTGAAATTTCATTGATACCATGACCAGACACGATTATCGTAATTCTATTCATGAAATTCGAATTAGGTTCCAAGAAATGCGCGAAGGACGTACAAGAGATTTGTCACAAATCATCGGAATATTCGATTAATTCTCTTTCTGTGAATTTCAATTTCTACTATATTATGCAAGTTACCAAACATAAATTTAGTATGTGGAAATTAATAGCAGAGATTTATAGCAAGTTCAGAATAGGAATATCAAGGACAAAAATGTCTGATTGTTAGCTGTCATTTATCGTCGATATATTCGTACGATTTTTCTTTTTATAGGAATCAAAATTAAATAGCACGTCAATATTAAAATATAAATATTATAATGACGATATAAATATAATTATATAAATATCAATATTAAAATGTAAATAGCGCGTTGAAATTGGTCGATTTTGAAACACGCAACAGGTATGATCCTTCTTCCACCATACGCATTCATCTTTCTAACGTAAGCTGGCAGCGCGTTGAACAATGCTCATCGGCAAATATTTTCGTCCCCGTGGACATCTCTGTGAAACTGACCACCTCGAGGCGCGCCATTCCGCAAATAGCCGAAGAATGGAACAAGTAGGTCCAAATAGATCGTTTGAAGCACGATCTGGACCATTCAGGTTCTCATCCTCAGATCGAAAGTGACCAATCCACGGCTTGCATTCTTTGCGTGCGTGTTCTTATGGTAAGAGCAGATGACTCGGTTGCAGCACCCTGTTCAGCTCTTGATTTCATTGTCAATTCACCTTCTTCTCCGATCTTCCTTATAAACTGGCATGTCAGCCTGTTTGTAGGTTGCTCCTAGGTGGGACCGATCACTTGTATCATTTGTACATGAGGGTTGCTGTCGACTTAGACTCACGGGATTTGACGTCGATACCTTTACACAAGGGAAATGGATCGTCTGACCTGATTGTGACAGCTTGGCACTTTTTACTTTGCGCGATTTATGATGTCCAAGTCAGGGAAGTTCTTTTCTTCGTCGCGTCTTTTTCCTTTGAGATTAAAACCAATACGATGTAGATCTTTGCCGTTAAATTAACTGGCTTCATGTTCTCCAAGTTATTGATTTTGTTGTCATCTATGGATCTCGTTTGATTCGAAAAGCTACGAGAAGATCGATCGACTGTCCATCCAGATGCTTTACAAAAGGATCCTTGGAAGTGTGGAATTTCAAGAAAATCTCTACGATAAATTACATTACACCGATTGTTTCTTATAGTCGTAGCATTAGAGACAATTAATGCGATTGACGAGCGTAAGACTTGTAAGGTTTGTTCGGAGTACAAAGCTTGCCTCGTTGATTTCTGACAGGAAAAAGCCATAAAGTATAAGCGTTAGATCAACGTTAGATAAGTATCGTAGGATCTTTACTGTAATTAGTTTGTTTACAATAAATGGATTAAACATGGTTGTTTAACGTGAACTAATCACAATAACGTATTATAATTAAGACAACTAGATAATTTGCAACTCTCGTCACCACGGATCCAATGCTCTCTCTCACGCGGACCACACTCTCTCGACGACGCAATTCGCACTCTTTGACTTCTCAACTCACAATCTCTGACTTCTTAACTAACACTGACCATTAATTCTTCTTTGTCCCTTAACATCCCTTTGTCTTTTATCATAGCCATACCATGCACGTGGTGTTCCGCAACAGCTCGTGGCCAGGTTCACGTAGGCCTTTCCCGCCAAACTGTTCGATAGAAGGACCGACGATATATTGTTGTCGGGCCTGTCGGCACTTCGGCTTCCTCGCGACATTGTTTATAGTTTGCCCGATATCTTTTAGGCCTTCCGTCCACGATACTATAGTGTACAACCATAAAATTGATCGTTGATGTCTCTATTTAGGGGTGACTTGAGTTAGAATATCCCAAAACAGCGCTTTTTGTGATTTTTTTTAGAAGGGAAAGAAGGAAATGAAGTTATTGAATTTTGAGGTATGGTTTTGTATATATTTAACGAATACAAAAAAATTTTTTTTTTAAATAAAGAAGAAAATTATAATAGATTTCTAAGCCTATTTCACGGGCGTCTTGTCGCTGCAGTCTTCAATCGGCGGGAAGATCCACCTCGTAATTCTTGACAAAACAAAAAACCAAACCAAAGGATTAAATTATCATATATTTTTCTTCTAGGTGAACTAAACAACGAAAAATGAAAAAAATGTGAAATTAAAAATTTTGATGGGTTTAAAGAATGTGTTCTTTTTTTAAATAAACTTTAAGGTGTTATAACAATTATTTAAATACCTTTGTTTAGTTCAGTCAGAAGAAAAATATATAATAATTTAATCCTTTTTTGGTTTTAGAACATTCTAATTCAGGAAACCCCCTTAGTTAGTGTCCAAACGTAACAAATGCCCGTACCTATATTTTCCTACTATGGAAATAAAGTCATCCATCTACTGTCAGCCAGTCATTAAGTGGTTATCTGGAATCCTGAAATGTCCGGCTTCTAAGGAGACATCTTAACAACGATCGCTGTAAGGAAATATGAACGTCAATGGAATATGGCGACACTCGACTAATTGGTTTTAAAGGAAGCATAACAGTCTTCGAGCAGCTGCAGCTCGCGTTACGAAAAGCCATTCAGGCGAACTTGATTTAATTATCGAATAATGAGATTTACTGCCTTTTGTAAATAACAGAAAGTCGTCGTTAGCGGTTCAATAAGTGAAACCAATGAGTCGCTTTTTTCCTTTTTCGACGTTAAGGAACAGGATACACCGAAGTTGCATACGAAGTACCTTCGCTTCGTTTCGGCCTTCGAGATTTATAGGTACCGTTTCTTCCTTATTTTCTTTATCTGTTTTACGTCCTGCAATTTAATTCGTTCATTCTTTTGCCTTGTAAATTTAATAGGATATTATTATTTTCTATAATTTCTTCTCTTTTCATACATTTCTTCTATCTTCTTCTTCGTACCTACTTCTATAACGATATATTTCGATCTTTCCCTTCTTCCTTTTTTACTTTCTTATCCGATTACTAGTTTGCAGTGGGTAGAAAGATTTAACGAATCGATTTATTCAAGAATCATTAGGCTGACACTTGCGTAGGTTCTTCTTCAATTTGTGCAAAAGAGGAAACACCTCACTGACCTCACTAAACAAATAAAATAGTCAAACTCGAAGAAGGATAGTCAAATCCTTTGAGATCCTCTGAAATCCTCTGAGGGATCTTTAAATCCCCCGCAAACGCATGAAAGTTCATAATCCAATCCTTGCTAAACACCTTAAAAGTCGACCGACATTTGCCTCCACCAACCACCCCATAGGAATCCCAAAAGAGAAACCCTGGTAAACTATGGAGAAACTCGATTCTTCAACAAGTGGTTACTGGATCTCTCCTTAATTACGTGCAGCTGTTAAATCCCCAAAGGAGGTGGAGGCAGCTTAGTGCAAGTAGCCCCGAGGGTAATTTATCTGGATGCTGCTAATCGATGTTTAACGCGGCAAGCGGATGAATGGCTGATTCCAGAGGAGAAATCCAGCCTGGGACGTAAATTCCAGCAGACGACAAAGAGACGTCAGAGGCCGTTGAGGGGCTGAAAAAATGAAAGAGATTTGACTGTGTCCTCCTCGTGCCCCGTTTACACCCCCGGAACGTTGGTAAACAGAAGTAGACAAGACGGGTCAGAATGCTACGGGTAACCATAACAACCACCGTGGCCTGCCACAATGGGGAGCATGCAGCACTGTTGGCCCATAGGCTCAATGGATTTTCCGCCAGATCGAGCAAACACAAGCAAACACAGGGGCGTCGTCGTTTCCTCTTCTTCTTTTCTCTCTTTCAAGTCGAAGGGAAACCGTCTTTCTCGGTTTCGTTCGTTCCATCGTCGTCGAGGACGAAGTCATTGTGCACGCTTATGAGAATCACTGACAACTATTTCGTTCGCGAACATGTGTACAGCTGGAAATCCATTTAACTGCCGATGGATAAAGAGCTGTGGGGACAAATGGCGAGTTAAACGAGCTCTTTTCTTATTTCCTTGCGCGCGCGCGTGTGTGTGTTTGTGTAAGGTTTTCTAGGTCATGGTAGGAGACTTGATTCGGGGGAAAGATGCTTTGTGTAATGATTTCGTGCGTGTGTTGGAAAATGATTGAGAAATCGATAAGGAAATGAGTGAAACGAAATTGAATAGATCGGAGTACTAGGGGGAAGGATATGAAAAGTAAAATTGGCTAGTATTGTTCTTTTCAGATACGCCATTAGCGTGAAATTCGGTCTTACGAGTGAATGGATAAACAGCATTGTTCCTACTATACTACAGTTGATTTCCGATTCTGAAATATTAAAGAGTTAGAGCTTATTAAATAACAAAATAGTACGTAAAGTTAACGCCAATTGTTAAGGATCAATTAAGGATTAAATCTGGAGATTCACTGGCAAGCTAAGCCGATCGAAGGAAATTTTTTTTTTTATTATTTAATTTGTATTTGACAATTTTTCCAGTTGGACATTTGGTAAATTTTCCTAACTTAATTGTTAAACAACATGTGGATGGCTACCTCCAGCAGGATACCGTCTTCGAGTTTGACTATTTCATTTCTTTAGTACCTCTTATCTTTTTTATTATTATTTCATTTATACTTTACAATTTGTCCACGATAAATTTTTCTAACTTGTTGTTAATTGTTAAATAAAATACGGATGGCTACCCCCAACGGGATACCATCTTCGAGTTTGACTATTTTATTTCTTTAGTTTTATTTTCTTATTATTTAATTTGTCTAACTTAATTGTTAAATAACATATGCAGGGCTACCCCAAGAAGGATACCATCTTCGAGTTTGACTATTTTAAAGGAAATTTTGTTCGTATTAACGTTTGCCTTCAAATCAAAGTTTCGTCCATCGTTCACAGCTAATGCGACTTATTTCACTTAAATCCAGCAGAAAAGCATCTGGACTCGCAACAAATCCATTAGCGCCCAGCGGGGCCTTAGAATCACTCGATAAAAAAGCTGGAATCATCGAGCGGAAAGGGCGAAGGGGGTCCACCTGTTGCGGCAACCCCGAGCCCCCTTCTTTCTAATCTGCCCTAAAAACACCGTAGATTCACGCATTAGCCCTGCTACCGCCGTTACACCTATCCACCGGCTCTAGGATCCCTTTTTCATTCCGGTAATATTACACGCGGTCACACCTGCGACCCTGTCGCGCACAACGGAAGCGGCTTCAGGAAAAAGATAGCGCAATCCTAAACAGAGGCGACCATTCTCGACCCACCACTCCGATTACTATAATTTTTTTCGTTAATCTTCCTTTTGTTACCTACCTCTGTCCCTCTACACGGTGTTTCAGAAAGTTGGTGTCAAATGTTAGAAGCATTTATCGAATGTCTAGCTGGACAAATTGTAAAGTACAAATTAAATAATAATAATAATAATAAAAAAAAAAGAAAATGTTAGGAGCAGTACTCACCCTTTGAGTTTCTCGTAAAGCACGACTATTAAAACGAATGCTAATCAGAGATTCGTCTCATCTAGTGAGTTTCACAGCGAATGTTTGCATGTTACGCGTATTATATATGTTAATTACTTTAATTACTTTAAGAGAAACTCCACACCTTTTCTTTTCTCGAAGATGGTATCCCTCTGGGGGTAGTCATCCACATATTATATAACAATTAAGTTAGAAAAATTTACCAAATGTCCAGCTGGACATATTCTAAAGAACAAATTAAATAAATAAAAAAAAAAAAAAAAAAAAGACTAAAGAAATAAAATAGTCAAACTCGAAGATGGTATTCCGCTGAAGATAGCCATCCATATATTATTTAGCAATAAAGTTAGAAAAATTTACCAAATGTCCAGCTGGACAAATTCTAAAGAACAAATTAAATAATAATAAAGAGAAGCCTTTCCTTTTGTGTATCTGTGACCTGGAGACCGCTGTTACGAAGAGGATAGAATTTAGTGAGAAAATTGAAAATAAGGAGAGGTAAATATTATTGTGCTCTTGAATATAAACTGTGTTTTGGATTGCAAGGTCTAACAAACAAGAGAGCTATAAGTAGATTTTTATTGCTGTTTCTTGTAGCCTTCAGCTAGAACTACACATCAAGGTTGACCTTTTGGTAATGTCCCTTGCCATAAAAATATGAACATGCTCCCCATCATATTTTCTGTTATATTGTAACACTGAAATAGCGAGAATGTGGATCAGTATACACTATTCCTGTACTTATTTCAATATATATTTCATTGTAGCAACTTCAAATTTCCCATAAACGCATAAATGATATTTGCACTCGTTTTAACAAGGTTCTAAGACCCTTCTGCTTCTTTGGACGAGCACCGCACGACCTTGAATTTTGGCACCAACCTCCTCACACATCCTGTGCGTCTTTCTTTCTGTCCGTTCGCTTTCTTCGTTTTTTCTCCACCGTAAAAAGAACAATCATTTGGACGTCAGAACATCGTCGCAGAGCGAACGTTGCACAGTATAAGTGCCAGTGTTTTTTTGACAAAGAACTCAATGACGTTCGAGATGTCCTCTCAGCATCTCGCGCAAATCTGTAATCTCAGCATCCGGTTTCACGTTTCTCCACGAATACGACCGAGTTTCCATTGTCCTGGCGAACGAGGACTCGACAAATGACTCATGGGATCGTCCTGCAAGGTGTTTTGTTTTGTTTTTTATTATTTAATTTGTATTTTACAATTTGTCCAGCTGGACCTGGAAGATGGTGTTGAGCAAACATGGAGCGGTTACAGGTAAGGTTCTTTTTATTTGGAAGTAGTTTGCAATCAATTCTCATTGAGAATTATAAGTAAAGTTACAGGTAGTTACAAAAGAGAATTCTGCTTTAGGAAGACAGACAGAGATAGCGAGAAGGTATGTTAAAATTCGATTAAATTAAAAGCAGGATATTTCACTTGGAATAATTTAACACAAAACATAGCACGATGAACATTGTTTATAAGTTAGAAGGTTTGTAAATTAGAAGACACAGCGTTCAAAGGCGTTTAGGGGAAATCAAACGCACGTGTATAGTAATTTATCAAATGTCCAGCTGGACAAATTGTAAAGTACGAATTAAATAATAATAATAAAAATAAGAAATGTGTACAGTATCACGATAGAACGTTCAATCAGGTTGAAAATCGAATCGAAGGTGATTCAAAGGGGGTAGTTGCGATTTTTCCAGGTTTAAATGGTTGTCGCGAGTATGCAACGCGGTTTGAAATTCGAACGCAATCGGCCCGCACGTAAATTCATCTAGAATATCCAGTTTCATCGTTAAAAACTTAAATTGGAAGAAACCTTTCCGTTCTCAAATTGCGATAGGCAGGTAAATATCACGTTACAGGGGTTATTAATCAGACGAAACCTCACATCGTAACCTCGTGAAACTCAACTCGCAATTTATCACATCGAATCCTTGTCTCTGCGTTTCCACGATCCGCCACGTTGAGGCCGCAACTTTTTATTAAAACGTGCGTTTCACTTTCAATTAAAAGTTACTCGGTATCGAGCAATATTTTTCTCAGTGTGGAATTTTCTTTTTTTTTTTCCTGTTACTTCGAAAGGAATATTTTCTACGTTTATCTGATGCAACGAGTGAGAAAATTTGTTTATTTATTTTTATATATAAAGTACTGGACAATGTTCAGAGATACGAATCATATGGAATTTTAATTCTTTTATTTCTGTAACGAGGCAAGTGAACATTTATTAAAAATTATAGTTTCATGAAATATTTCTTTACCTCTTCACGCTTTCTTGCAACTTTTGTGAAACCAGCTGTTCGTAAATCTGAGTAATTCCCTGCAAAAATAATAGAAAAAGCTATTTGCTGCGTTCGAATCTCAGGTGTATCGCCGAGTGGAGGTCTATGTTTCGTTCATTTGATGCAACGAGTGAGAAAATTTGTCTATTTATTTTTATGTATAAAGTACTAGTCGATGTTCTGATGGAATTTTAACTCCTTTGTTTCTGTAACGATTTTGATTAAATTTATTAAAAATTATAGTTTCGTAAAATGTTTCTTTACCTTTTCACGCTTCCTTGCAACTTTTGCGAAACCAGCTGTTCATAAATCTGAGTAATTCCCTGCAAAGACAATGGAAAAAGCTATTTGCTGCGTTCGAATCTCAGGTGTATCGCCAAGTGGAGGTCTATGTTTCGTTCATTTGATGCAACGAGTGAGAAAATTTGTCTATTTATTTTTATGTATAAAGTACTAGTCGATGTTCTGATGGAATTTTAACTCCTTTGTTTCTGTAACGATTTTAATTAAATTTATTAAAAATTATAGTTTCGTAAAATGTTTCTTTACCTTTTCACGCTTTCTTGCAACTTTTGCGAAACCAGCTGTTCGTAAATCTGAGTAATTCCCTGCAAAGACAATGGAAAAAGCTATTTGCTGCGTTCGAATCTCAGGTGTATCGCCGAGTGTAGGTCAGTTGAAAGAGAGGGATGATTTAATCTTTGGATTTCGGCTACAGCGATAGTTAGGCCAGCGCCGTTCTTTTTTTCCACAATTTTTTCCTCCTATCTCGCCTTTTCCCACAACGTCACGTGTTTGTGGCTGCACGTGATCGGTCGCTTTTTTCTCCATCCCCAGCGTTTTTTCCTCGCGTTTTTTTTCATCGTGAACGTGGCTGCAAGAGATTGTCTATTAATAGGCGCCAGCATGTTCCGTTCTCGATCTATGGATCTTCTTTTTTCCCTGAATTTTGGACACTGTCTGAGTAAAGAAGTATACGCACTTATGGTATACTATGGTTCTAACAGGGATCAGTGACGAACAAGGTCGTGTTTTGTTACTTTACTTCCGGATTTTCGGGATTTTCGTTTTAACGAAAGATTCATCGATAAGTGAAAAATAATTTCGTAATTTTTTCCCAGTTTTTGATCACGATGAGGCAAACTTTTCTGCTTGTTATTTCCTCGAAGCTGTCAAACGTATGATATACTTTGAAAACCTTCTGTTGTTAATGTTAACGTTAATGTTAATGTAAATGTAAAGTGTTATCCAAAGTTCAAGGTGTGTTCCTCTTACTGTTGGAGCCACCTGTTCATTAAAAAACTCCGCCACCTTTCCATCTTAATCTCCAAAATTCGAAATGACATCTCGCATTAACTTTTGAGCGTAATAAGAATTTCTTAACGAGTTAATCGAGTATCAACTGAGATATATAGTTTGCCGGCTGATTAACTTTTTATCACGGTCAGTACGAACTTGCTATAATGGTATCGAGTTAGCGTATAATATTGGCCGTTTTAAGACGCAATTACAACGAAACACAATATCGAGTAGCGTTTCATGGCGTGAAACAGCGTAGCATGAAACAAAGTTTAATGCAATAATGATACCAGCCGGGTAACCTCGATAAAACGCAATTAGTTCCGTCAGCTAATGACTATAGCCGTTTTTTTCACAATAATTTCGCACGGCTTGTAACAAGGAAGCACGAAATCTTCATCGTAATAAAAAAGAACGTGGATCTTGTTTCATCGGTATGTTTCATTCGATGGGATCGGGGTTATGCCAACGTTCTCTTTCTTATTTTCTCGCTGTTTGCTTTTACTCGTTCGCAATTCTCCATTGCCTGTATTCTCGTACGTATCGTGTATCAAAAATATAGAAATTCGATAAAATATCGATAAGAATCTGGCAAGTTACTTTGGCATTAACACTAGAACTATCGATAGTTAAACGAAGCTATTTCTACCAAAATCAGTGAAAATGACTGGTCTTTAAAAAATACCTAATAATAGAATATTTGTATATTTATTGATTTATTAGTTTCTTACAGAATCAGTTCTATGTTTTGTAGTACATTTTTGGTATTGTTAATTCATCTGGGTCCATGATCCCTAAACGAGGGTTGACAAATTTATAAAATCGTAGAGCCAGTCATTTTCACTGCTGTGGTATTTCTGGCGTTATCATATAGCGATCTAGCGATCGATCCGGAATTTTCCTGATAACCGATATCGTCATATCGAATGACACGCGGTAGAAATTTGAAACACGCGTGGGAAGTTGTAGAAAACGAGGAAACTGGTTAATTGGGCTTCGATAAACAGATTGCAGGACCCTTTTACACTTCGACAGGTACCAGTCATTTTCACTGGTGTTGGTATAAGTAGCCTTGATACAAAATTATTTTCACTTTGAATACAGAAAAAACAAAATAAAATTCATTATATTATTCTTTTAGTTATCGTCGCGAGAGTCATTACATCATTGTGGAAAAAATATAACACGAAGTAGGAATTTTAAAATAAAATTGTAAAACCAGTCAATTTGATCGGTGTGGTAGTTCTAGTATTAAGAATACTTAGAAAATGTGAAACCTTTTAATGGAAAACATTTTAGTATAAAAATTGACTGGATGCGTATATAATGTTTATAAAATTTAGGGAACAGAGTAATGAAAGTTAATTAATTATTTCACGCAGACATTGATTGAGGTATCTCTGAAATTGTCCAGACTTTTTGAAAGACCAGAGCAATCAAAAACTTAGGCTTCAATGTTGAAAATTGACAGAGAATTGACGTATTGGCGACAGCTGTTGTTGTATCGAGCGAATCATTGTTACGTGCCATAATCGTTAGAATTCTCTTTTATTCGCGTCTCGATCGTCCAGCAACTCGAACCTACATTTGTATAAGTATGAAATATTGAAAAAAGTTTATATTGAACTGCTAAAATACAACAAATATAGTCAACTGGGTTTGCTTAGGGAGAGGTACAATTGAATAAAATGTAAAGTGCAAGAAAATAGGAATTGAAAGAATAAGACTGAAAGCAAAGCAAAGAAAGCAAGTAGTTTTCAGTAGGCACGTACTACTGGCAATTACAAGGATTCAGTAGAAAAACTCGTAGATACTGCGACGTACGACAATAGCATTCTAATATCTCGCACAATCTTCCATTGTTTTCATACGAACACGCTCTAACAACGTCCTTAATAATCTCACTTTTCTATTGAAGCACGAAACAACGACTGTGAAGAAGAGTAAATTAAAAAATAGCAAAGAACGATAGGACACAAAGTCGACACCATGGATGGAAAAAGGGAAGTAAATTCTTTTTTCTTATTTACTAATTTCTGCTGTACAATTTGTCCAGCTGGGTATCTGCAGAATTTTTCTAACTTCATCGCCAAATAACACGTCCAGCTGGCTGCTGAAGCGAGGAAAACTCCCACAGAAAGAAGACTAAAAAGAAAACACCCTATAAAATAGTCAAACTCGAAGATGGTAACTCGCTGGGGGTAGCCATCCACGTGTTACTTAGCGATTAAGTTGGACAAATTTATCAAATACCCATCTAGACAAATTATAAAGTAAATTAAATAATAAAAAGAAAAAAAAAAAGAAAATATAACACGTGGATGGCTACCCCTAGCGGGATACCATCTGAGGCAAGTAAATTCTAATATTTTCGAAGCGAACGTTTCGTATGGTTTCTGGTAAACAGGAAGCACGAAATATCAGTGGCGAAAAGATTGGCGGGAGTCAGGCGATCGTGTTCCAACGAGACGAGTAGTCGGACGGTTAGGTGAGAGAAGCTACGATGAAAGAGGACCGGAAGTGGTCACTCGAGGCCAACGATAATTGGCCTGAGGGCAAGGCGCACTCTCGACACGCCAGTGTTCAGGCATGTGCGCAAAATTTCGACGTGGTCGAGGAAAAAAAGTGCTTCACGTCCGTAATGCGAGACACACGTGGTTGAAAGTTGAAACTGCTTCGGTTTCTCCCTTGCCCTGCCCCTTTCTCCTCGCCCTCCACAAATATACTACGCCAGACACTTGCGCCTCTTCGACCCCCTAACGACCCGAAACTGCTCTCGTTTTCCTTTTTCGTTCCACTCTTGCGCTGCAAACGAACCTTTCCGCCAGTTTTCGCTCTTTCCTGAAATATTTGCTCTCGGGCAAGAAAATAATTGGAATTTACATGGTAATTTCTTTGGCCTACTTCGATTTCACTATACTTCACTTTACTTCTTTGTATCTTCTTGTATTATTTTTATCCTGTGGATTTTCCACCCCTGTGAATTATGCGCTATCAACGTACTTGTATTTTGTTTTTTATTATTTAATTTGTATTTTACAATTTGTCCAGCTGGACATTTGGTAAACGTAGTTGTACAGTTAGAAAATAGAGAGCAAGTTTCTGAAAGAGTGAAAGTATTCAAACAAACAAACGTGTATCAACGATCGAAATTCACCCTCAGTGGCATTTATTATGAGATACCCCGTGTATTATTAGCATACGTGTTTTTCTATGCACGTTTCACCAAATGTCTGTCGCAAGGTGGTAAACTAACACTCAAAGTATGTCGTATAGGTTCGTCTATATATTTAGAACAGTCGTCGAAAACATTTGGACGAAGAGTTTGAACGAAAGATCGTGTTACCAGCCAGTTTTTCGTTGTTGCCTTCTGATACGCGTTTAACAGTCATCGTGTTGGAAGCTTAGGAGGGTTGGCCCTTCCAAGGTTACCGTAATTAATGACAGCGTTAGGTGGGTGATGGTCGATGCCCCTGCTCGTCTTTTTTCGAACCTTCTTCCCTGTTCGATCGCTTTCAGCTTACAAAATTTCTTTACACGCCTTTTTTTCTTATTATTTAATTTGTATTTTACAATTTGTCCAGCTGGACATTCGGTAAATTTTTCTAACTTAATTGCTAAATCATTAGATTCATCTTCGAGTTTGTCTTTCTTTTATTTTATTTCTTTAGTCAGGTCAGTGGGGTATTTTCTCTGTAGTCTTCTTTTCTTTACACGTTAAAGCTAGAATTAGTCTTTGAGAAACTAGAATTAATAAACAAATAAACGTACTACAAGGTTCAGTGAGTAGAGCGGATTTGGTTCAGAATTTCAGCTAAAAGTCAATGTATTTTATTCGTTAACCTTCTTTCTCATTTTTCATTCCTGCATGCACAATCCATGCAAAGATATTCCACAGACGATCCATTGTATAAAGTAGAAATAAACAATTTAGTTTCCGTGCAATTTATCAAGTTTCCTACGGTAGCCGAAGCAATTTATTAACCTTTTGTCCCGCTCATAAAGAAACGCTCTAAAATGATACTTGCTTTGTATAGTTTACCTTGATGCGAATGAAAAATGTTGAGAGGACGAAGGACGCCTAATAAAGACGATTTAAGAATGGATCGTATCTTATAAAACAATGATTGATGAATCCATCTTTATTACAATTCTTTCTGCGTTATTTTTGTAAGTAGTACCTGTCAACGCGGATCATTAATGCTCGTTTTATGAATAACCGCGGCATGATTTGTAGCCGCTTGTATTGTAATTTCTGCAACAGAGTGCAGTGCACTTCCAATCACTTTTAGGATTTATTATAGGGGCGTACCCATCGGCTACAATCTGCAATTTCCTCCAACTCGTCGCTCGATTATGCAATGTTCATTATTTGAATTTTTATAAGGCAGGAAAGCTGCAATTTCGCTCCATTTTATCATTCATTTTTCCCCTAACTACTTGCATTACGAACGTACACATTCTACACAGATACCACATACGTATATCATATGAGCCATGCTTGTTCGATACGAAAATATTGGAACAAAAATTAGGACAATGTAAAATTGTTCTGCTGTTATACCGTTGCATAATATTCAATCACAACGTAGATCGATGAATAGTAAATTAAAAAATTCCAACGGTAAGAAGTGTACCATTGGAGGATATTCGAAAAATCTTTGAACGTGTTCAAAGTCCTGTGAATTAATTCCAATCCTATGGGACAAAAAGATAAAAATGTAACGTAAAAATATGTAAAGAGTCGAAGATAAATCGGTATAATAAAACTACTCTCATAGAAAGAAGATTAAAAGAAAGGAAACACCCTATTGATCTCAGTAAAGAAATAAAATAGTCAAATTCGAAGATGGTACCCCACTGGGGGTAGCCACCCACATATTATTTAACAATTAAGTTAGAAAAATTGATCGTGGACAAATTATAAAGTATAAATTAAATAATAATAATAATAAAAAAAGAAAATAATCAAACTGTGGTGACAACAGAAATTTCTAAGTCTCTCGGCACGTTTTATTAAATCACTGGTCGCTAGAAACAAATATCCAAGCGCCCACAAAGTCAAAGTACCATCACCACTACCATTCGTAGAGAGCCAACAGAATCTTGCTCTCGAAGTAGTACTCGAAACGGCACTCGGGTGTCCATGAAGATAACCGGCATATTGCTCCAGCCTCTAAAGTGCACTCGAGCCTCTCCAAGACCTTGGTGCGCGAAGTTACAAATATTTCTATCATTCAGCCGCTTTATACAATAGCCAGTGACTAACAATAGGCCCTTAGACTCGTGAGTTTAGTGGCCCTTGGTCCTTGTATACTCTTCATAGTCGTACATTCCATCGTTTCCGATGCATTAAAATCTTGGAAACGTCGTTAAAGGTCTCGCAAGAATTTTTACGATAGCAAGGTTACGCCTATGGCCCATTATCCACTTAGTATAGGTTTTCACGAGCCCTCCGTATATATGGGTGTGCCCTAAGTATCCCGACTAGTCTCGTTCTCTCTTCTTCATTTTCTATGGGGGTTTTTCTTTAGTTAGATTTACGATTCCTCGTGCACGTGTTCACAAAAGGATCAGAGACTCCACGGCTCGCCTCAAAAAGCGAGAGAAGGCCGTTTCAGCACGAGGGGCCGATTCTTCTCAATTTTTTTTTTCTCTTCTATTTTTTTTCTTCCTCTCCACCTTTTTCTTGATGAATTGTCCGGGATACGTGGGAAGGTGAGTGTAAGGAAAAGGGCTCGCCTATGCTCGCCACGATTGTCACGGAATGCAAGAAAAATCGATACCTAAGTGGCGAGGGATCTCTTTGATCGGACGCAACGTTTCCTTCGATTGACAGCATCTTCCGACGTTAAGTGCCTTCGTATATCGTCGAACGCTCGGAAAGTTCGACGAAAACGGTGCTCTAGCGTCCTGGCTCCTTTTCGCACGTTTATTAGTTTTGGCACGTTCCAAGAGTTACGGTTCTTGCTAGAAAGTATTCTTTCTTTTTTCTTTTTTTATTTGGGAGAATTTTACAATCAATTCTCATTGAGAATTATAAGTAAAGTATTCTGGTGCCATAACTTGAATAATACGTGTTTATCGTATGTTTGATTCTAGTCGAATCTAATGCTTAAATCTAAAGGGTAATGTCTTCTTAGCCCGCGGATTCGATGCGTCGTGTCAAGTAATTGAGTAACTAGTGGGTTTTGGTGGTTGTTAATTCTTATGTTTTTACTAAATTTGCATATTTCTCCTTTAAAATTGTAGGTATCTCAAGGTCACGAATTGCTAACAAGCGACGAATAGATTCCGGTTCTTTATACAAATCCATGTTTTCACGAGTTTCGTTAAAAACCTGCGACCTAGATAGACAGCTGCCTCGTTTATTAAACATTGTACCCGGTACTGTATTTTCTTTCTTTTGTATATTTTTGCATATTATGTAAATTCTGATCATACTTTTTCATCAACGCATAAAAATCCTCCGTTTGGTGATCGATCTTGGGATGACAGCTATTTTCTTGAAGAAGCAATGTTCGATTCTTCTCCTTTTTCTGATCGGAAGTACTCGTTTCTATAATGACATGATATTATACGTTCCCGCTCAAAAATCTTACATTCTACACCTCTTATTTTTAAGGTGTATGAAACGTGATCGTCCGAACCAACCGGTTGTACTTCTATTATACTTGTAAAAAAGAAGAAGAAAAAGACAGCGACGAATTTCTTTTGGTTGCAATTTTTGTTTCTTAAAATGTTTCCGAAATTTTCTACGAGGCTATCGATCCGTCGATCGATCTTCGTATAGTTGTGGTTCCGCTATACAATAAATATAAATCCGTAAGAAAGCGTAAATGGAAGAAGACTGAATAGCGCAATCAAAGATGGGAAATGGACTTTATCGAAACGGCGACGGAAACAAGTGAGGCGTATTCTGAACGGATCGACCCTCCTGGACGAATCCACCCTTCGAAGGGATTATTTATTCGAGTCAGAAGTGAAATTTTCAGCGAGGTTCCGCCTCCTTGCCGACTTTCCTTGCCTTTCAGCTGGCTTCCTCGCATAAAAGAAGGCGAAGTTTGACGTTCTGTAGTGACTTAATATATCTATTATCAGAGCCAATAAGCCATACGGGACACCTGGCCGCCGTGGTTCGATCCTTTTATTTCGAAAATATTTCCGTGGCCCCGAGCAAGAATAACATCTCGACGCGAAACTTTCGCCCCGTTAAACGTTCATCCTTTGAAATAATACAACACGTCCATTCGGGTGGACGTTGCCTCGCGTGATCGAATCAATGGAAAGTCTTTAAGTTCGTTTTGCCGGGCTTAAACGGCGTCAAATAATACAATAATTGTCCCTTTTAAGAGTCAGAAAGGTACATTTTTAAGAAATTTGTCTTGCCGATGATATTGTTGCCGAAAATGGCTTGTTGAGACCCGAGTCAGTTTATCCTGGTCCCTGATTCCACCTGGATCCCATTGGCGTAGCGAATTTTCACGGTCTCTTCTAAATCGAAGCAGTCTTTCGAATCAGCAAATTTTTAAAAGCCAACAGAAAATTGTATCAAGGTTTGTTTCTCGAACAGCTTGAACGATATTTATCGATAGAATGTATCGAGTTTTATTTTTGTGGATATATCATGCTTGCTCCTTTTACGATACTTTTCTCGTGTCCATTTTTTTTTTTTTTTATTATTTAATTTGTACTTTACAATTTGTCCAGCTGGACATTTGGTAAATTTGTCTAATTTAATCGCTAAATAACATGTGGATGGCTATCCCCAGTGGGTTACCATCTTCGAGTTGTCTCTCAACTTTCACTTTATTCGTATTATGTTTTGTAATAACAACGAGCAGCATTTTTAAACAAAAATTGTTCCTCGCTTTTGATTTTATCTATTACGTTTCTTTCTATCATTTGCGATACTTTTTATCTGTTTATCCAATAATTCGCTGTCGGATGAAGCTAAAATTTGGTTATACGGAGGGCATACGCCACTGTTCGAAGGACGTTACAATGGAGATCCGCAGCCTAGACCACCTTTTGAAACGAATAAGTCGGAATAACTCGAAAATCGCTCCATAAATGCTGGGTTCCTCGACAATAGCAGGCTTTTTAGAAACTTGGATGCGTCGTGACTGACTAAAGGGACGTTCAAATGTATTCATCTGGCATCGCGAAAATGACACGAATGTCACTAGGAGCCAGAGTATTTTATCCTAAAACACGTCATCGTGTTGTCCTTTCTTTTCAGGTTGTTCGCTTGATTGCCAGATGATTTATGTCTCAAAAACGTAGCGTTTGTAATTATATACAGAACAGAATTTAAAGAAGATGCAACGTATCGTATAAAATTTTGTCTTTTTATTAAAAAGCGTGTTTTTACCAGGTTCTACGTCTCATTTTCATAGCGTCAAATTTTTCTTCTAGACAAACTCGAACATGGTATCCCGCTGGGGGATCCACATGTTATTTAGCAATAAATAAATAAATAAAAATTTACCGAATTGTAAAGTACAAATTAAATAACAAAAGCAACATTTTTTTTTCTTTTACCGAGAAGAAAGATTGTAATTTACAAAAGAGTAATTTTCTTCCAGTTTTCAATCGTATGCTTGTTCAATAATTGTTCAACTTTTCTTTGCATTGGTAACTTGTTTCTTTTACTTCTTTTTTTATTATTTAATTTGTACTTTATAATTTGTTCAGCTGCACATTTGGTAGACTTTTCTAACTTTATTGCTAAATAACACGTGGATGATTACCCCCAGCAGGATACCATCTTCGAGTTTGACTATTTTATTTCTTTAGCGAGGTCACTGGGGTGGTTTCTTTTTAATCTTCTTCCTATAAGAGCGCTGGTAACTCGTATGGCTTGTAAAATTTCTTTAATAATATTAATCCAATCGTAAAAGGGGGTCCAGGTGGAAATTATTCCCTGAAAAAGCGTATTTTGTCTGGAATCTTCGTTTGTTCCATGAAAGAACTATTGGAAACGCAGGATCGGATATCTAATCCTCGGAACGCGAGGAACCGGCGCGTACCACCGAGCCCTGTTGGAAAAGGGCCCGAATTCTACAGCGGCATCAAATATTTGACAATATTTTCAAAAGTTTCGAAAACGTAACCCAACACTACACCACTTTTGAGGCTAGATTAGGCCCCTGTAGACCAATGGAATTCTTTTATGTGGTGGCAAGATCCTCATGCTGTAAGATGAACAGAGAAAGACAGAATTCTTTAGGGTCGATCGTGATCCGATGATATCACGTTGCGCTTGCCGAGGGCCGCGCAACAGGTTAGATCCGCGAAAGATCATCGCGATAATCTAAATGGAAAATTGTATTGAATCAGCAGCAACATAATGAAAGCCTTCAGGTAGTTGGCTACCCGTATAATGACAGTTAATGCTCGTAATCTGAACCGTGGCAGCTATTTTTTTCGATCCTTCTAGAAACGGACCGAATGGAACGCTTATATTATTCCTCTTTTTCATCCCTTCGTCTCTCTCTTCTTTGCCGTCTGTCTTCTTCTTCTTCTTCTTCTTCCTCTCCTCTTTTTTTTCGCTTTTTTCACTGCCCCTGTTCTCCTTTTTCGAGCGTTCTGTGCCACGATTGCGTGTCTTGTCATTTAATACCGCAATACCTTGGGCCCCCTTTTGTGGTCTGCGCTCGAATGTCGACCGATGAATCGCGAACACCTTTATTAATGACAGCGCTCGCTGTATTAATTTTATGTGCTCGTCGTGAACGTGTGACCAAAATGCCCGACCATTCGGATGTAAAACCGCTTTTCACTTTCTTTCCCTTTCTTTCTTTTCGCCTGATCGCTGATACTTTCCAGCCACACTTTGAACTACATTTTGATCAGATTAATATGATAATCAGCGTATTACTTTCTGGCTGGCAACGTCATCTTTTTTTGTTCTGATTGAAAGTTTGGAGATATTTCAGAGAGATCCTGCAGCGGCGATTATGTATAGACAGTTGAAGTTTATGTCGATCCAGCCACCTGGTACTTTACGTTTCTTCGATTCTTTAATTTAACTTTCTTCAGGTTTGTCAGCTTGTTTTATTATCTAGATGGGACGCGTAAATGTGTATGTGTGTGTGTTTTTTTTTAAATATCACATGTGTAAAAGGAATATACCCGATGGAATATTTATAAATGCTTTCACTTATCAAAATTTCGTTCAGTGTTCGATATTTACGTGCTATTGCTCGGTGTTTGACGACTCTTATTTTTGCAACTACCATAACA
Source organism: Bombus terrestris (assembly GCF_910591885.1). Classification (NCBI taxonomy): domain Eukaryota; kingdom Metazoa; phylum Arthropoda; class Insecta; order Hymenoptera; family Apidae; genus Bombus; species Bombus terrestris. The sequence goes on along the minus strand of NC_063282.1, from coordinate 3,096,227 downwards.
TAGGGCCGTAACATTATCCAATGGTAATGCAATCATTTTTCAGAAGTAAAGCCTTCTTTTTTCAGTAGAAATTAAGGAATTTGTTGTGCAAGTTTCGTTCGAACGTGTTGTCATGTCCAGCTGGACAAATTGTAAGGTACAAATTAAATAATAACAAAAAGAAAAACGTGTTATGGTTACGCATAGCGATCGTTCGTACGAAGGGCACGATGGATCTAGGGACACGATAGCCCTTTGGATGATCGCCATCTAGCGTTGAAGGGCCAAACCATGCACTTTAGGGAAGTTAAAAGGGCTAATAATAGATGGTGCGTGGTACTTAAAAAAAATTTGCATATAATGCAAAGTAGCAGAAAGTGTAATTTAGTGACCACGTTAGACGTCTTTAATTTATGTCTGAAGAACATATGGAACAAATTCTGTGTACTAATTTATTATATAATTTAGATTTTATAGTGAGAGTTATAATTTTGTTAGGTCTGTTTTACGATATGTTTCAGTGGAATATGTAATTTGTGCTTAAACATAGAAAATGTAAATTGTTGGAAGATAAAGCAATGGCTCTTTACAATGATTAAAAATATTCGTTCTGTCTGATTTACGTAAAATAAAATATTCTTTAAATATATAATTTTTAGATTCAATTTTTTTTATTTTCACTTGTACAAGAATTTGTGAATTTAATACTACAAATATAGCATTTATAACATTCGTCCATTTTATTCTCAGATTCTTACGAAAGATAAATATCGTTATTCTAAAATAATTACTTTTCGATACAGTATCCTTTCGTTATGATGTCTCCTATGTGTTAAAAACATTGGACTTCGTTTCTATCATTCTTCAATGTTTCAAGCTTACAAATCAAAAGGTATTTCGAATTAAAAGACTACAAAGGAGTAAGGAGTGAATTGCAATGGTAAAAAATAGTTTTCCACACAATTTATTTATTGAATACAGTTACAATACATTACACCTTGAATAAAAAGCAAAAAGAATTGGAACATATATACTCGAAGATCGAACCAAAGAATGAAACACGAAAACGCAACACAGCACATAATTAATGGTTAGTTAGTAATGGTTACATAAAAAAGTATGAGTAAGCCTAAAAATTACGAATAAACGTGCACAAACCGAGAAAAAAAGAGACAAAAGAGGCAGAAGTACAAAACATACAAATACAAAATTTCTCGAACACGAAAAAAAAAAAAAAAATAGTAGAAAAAGAACAATTTCGACACACGAATTTCAATTTTACCGATCGATGGGCAGATCTCGATCGATTCTGCTTGGGTAAGTACAAATATCACAAGATATCGCTCGAGCTACAATTCCATTAATTCTATCCTAACTTACAAAAATTATCATAATTTTAACTTTACGAATAATTATCACAGTTTCGGTTGTTATAGTTCTCTAAATAAAAGGATTATCTTTCTACAAGCTAATATTGCAATTTTCTGGAAGACGATGAAGGCAGTGAGATCACGTTGTTACAAGTTGCTGTAACAATTCCACGGTTTACTTTAAACCACTTTCCATATCACAGTTCCTTCGTTTAGCTTACAAACTATCGCAGTTATCCCGATCGATCGCTAATATCACAGTTTCTTCGAAGCATAGTCTCTACGATTTATCACAGATCAGATATTTACGAATACAATATAAAACCTTCTGCGTAACGTATCACAATTTCCGAGATTATATTGAATATGCACTGGGCGGCCTGTGTGCTCGAATAAAATCGAGAGCTTACATCTACAACTATCTATCTTTATATGTAACTTTACTATCACAGTTTGACTCAGTCTAATAATATTTTCCAACTTGAAACATCCTTACAGCTATTATTGCAACATTTTTACTAACTTTACCTTACTAACTAAAACATTAATTCTTCTCTTAACGATCGCTAAAGCTAATACACATATCGATTAAAGCTGGTAACCAGGAGTTAAGTCAAGCGAATCTATAATCTTAACTTCTAGTGAAAGACATCGAAATATAAATGAAATTAAAGTGCAACTTAAATTCGCGTAATATAATGAAAGACCTTACTAATGGTAGATATCTATCGATCCTCGATCTGCATCGCCATCTTACAATCTTCTTGAAATTCTTCCGTCAAGTCGTCTTCTTCCTAACGGGACCCGAAGTGGCTCTTAACAGTTATACATTTTCATCGCCAGTTCCTTCAGCTCGTTTTCCAGGTTCTCGTTGCTCAGGTTGCGCAGCTCCTCGTCGACCAGCCGCATCCTGAACGCTGTCAGATCGATCTCGTTAACGCAATTCTGCCAGCCAATCTGCTCGTTTCCTCGAATGACCTCTCGACGAACCCTGCCGTATAATCCTCGAACGGCCGACAGAGCGTTCTTGATGGCGCGTCTGCCGAGCAGCCCACTGTCAATACGTCGATCAGTCATCGAACTGTTGGTTACTCTCGAAATTTGCCTCTTCATGGTGGCGCCGACACAGCAGAAAAACCGGTCGCGATTCCTGACGTTTCAGAACCAGACTGCTAACTCTCGGTGTTCTTGATCGACGGTCTTTGCGGTGTCTCGTCTGTAGCCTGGTCGTGTACGTCAACGTAGATCTTCGTGTGTGTTGACTTTGGTTGTATATAGATATATAGATATATATATGTAGATGTGTATGTATATATGTATGTATGTATGTATGAGTATGGTATGAAGGCAATCCTCTTCTCTGTGAGTGAGAGAGGTAAAAGAAGAATGTAAAGTGAGGCGGAAATGAAATGATATGAACACGTGCATACGAATCTTTCTGGATATGATTCGCCTTTATCTCTAGAGATGTGCACGTTTTGAGTAGGTGTGATTGAGTGTGAGCTAGGATGAGGAGTGTTCCTCTTATATAGAAGGGCTGCGCATGCGCGTTCTTCGTGTCGAGGAGGGCAGAGGGTGGAGACAACGTCCTTTCGCAGAGGTACGTGCGTGGGTCCGGCTGCGCAGAAGGGCAGGTACCTTCCACCCCTTCGTTATTGTTTGTGTCGTCCACCCTTGTCGAAGAGGCGAGTAACCGCCGGTTATGTAATTTACATTTCACGTGATGCAAATGGGAATTTTTATGTGAGAATTTTGTTATTAGTCCGGCACTCATTGTTGTATAGTATTGTTTTGTCTTGCAGGGGTGGAATTATTATAAACTAGAAAGGACTAACTTCCTGGTGAAATTATCATATTTTGTCGTTTATCTTGTTATGTTAATTTTGGAATTACCAATTTTCCATTGTAATTTGTATCACGAAATCTGAAAATTACCATTATCACGCTTGACTTGGCCTTATTTAAATAACGTGTTTATACTGTTTCAATTTGAACGAACTGAAGTTAAAAATTTATAGAGAAAGGTATGTAAGTAGAAAACAAGGACAAAGCTCCTAGAAAACAGTCATGGAATATTTATAAAATTGTATAAAATATATTCCTACGTACAATTATAAACATGCGTAAGATTCATAGAAAATATTTTGTATTTTTGATTTCTAGCATAATTTTATTTAGACAAATACCAGATAAAATTTGAAAAATATACAAACATAATTAATTAAAACATACAAATACTAGAGAAATTATATTTTCAAATATCCCTCTAAATGCGATATTCTTTGGTTGGCAATAGCGCGTCGCTTTGCGCATGCGCGACTTTAAGTTAGTAAAAATTTGTCGTGTTAGGAAAACGCGTGTCAGTTATCAGTGTTTACCCTGTTCATACGAAATTATTAAACTCTCGTCTTCTACAATCATCAAACTCTGCGAAAATAGTCGATCCACAAGAAACAGATAGAAATAAAGAAAACAGCAAAACGTCCTAGAAGAAAGACAAACAAATAAGTTTGACATTGGGAATTACTCGAAGGCATAGGTGGATTGTAACGAAGACAGCTTAAAAGAGTAAAAGAACGGCCAAGGAAAACAGAACAAGAAACGCAGGAGAACTGAGAAAGGTAAAAAGATAGAGGAGGGTGAACGATTAGCGAGGTGACGAACGAGAGCAAAAGAGAAAAGAAAGGACGGCCGTGGCGTACGCGCAGCACGAGCTGCGCACGGTACGCCAGAAAAACAAAAACCCGGCAATGAGAAGAAGCCGGGCTTAGTTAGCAGAGGAAAGTAAATCGATGGAGAGAAAAAAGGAAAAAAGAAAAGAAGCATTACGGAACCCGTGCAGGAAGATAGAACGACCCGAGCGATCATCGACAAAGAGGGACAATGGTCTAGAAGAAGACGGAAAGTAGGTGTTTTATCGTGGCATACGCTCTGCACGAGCTGCTCACCATGTAACAGACAAAGAAGAAATTGTTAGGTAGAAAGAAATCAGACGAATAAGGACAGCGAACGAGGAAAAGGATAGAGATAGTTGAAGAAGCGTGGTAAGAATTCGTAGGAGCAAGATGGAATATTTCTGAGACGGAGAACGAAGAAAAAGGAGGAGAATATGGGTACTTGGTGGCGCACGCGCAGCACGAGCTGCGCACGGTACTATGGAAAAAGATGCAGACACGATAAAAGGAACAAGGAAAGCGGAAGGAGGATGGAAAGTATGCCGAAAGCCAAGAAGCCGGTAGAGGAAGTAGCGTCAACATAGAGGGAGCAAGTGAGAAAGGAGAGGGTGCTCGTTCCTGGCGTACGCGCAGCACGAGCTGCGCACGGTAGCACTTGGCGCATGCGCGGCACATGCCTGTACTCTGATCAGAGAAACGAGTGCGAGAGAAGCACGTGGTGAGATTGCACAGGAGGAGGAAGGAAGTTGCTTCGGCGTCAAGAAGCAACAAAGGACGGAGAACGTCGTGTGTTGAAGGTGAGTGAAAGAACTGGAATATTCTAAAGGACGAAGCGAGACGGATAGATGTAGTCGTTACATGGGGCACGTCCGTGCATCAAACTGTGAAGGAAAAAGATTCTCCACGGGAGGGAGAGAGAAACGTGTCGATTTGACGAAATGGTGGGGATAGAAGGATAACTTGTTGCACAGAAGGCCGTAATACTGCGAACTTAACCTTAGATCGAGAATGGAAAACGGAACGCGATTTCTGTTGCGGTTTATGTATTTGCTTTCATTGCGATACGTCCAGTAATTTCACGTGCACTGTATATCTTTCTTCTGTAATAATTCTGGTTATTGATGAAGCTATATACAGATAATCAGTTTTTATATAGTTTTCAATGATATTGAATTTGCGAGTAGGACAGGTTTATTGTTTCCTTGAAATTTGTTTAGGTCACAGCAGTTGAATAATGGAAACGTACAGTTTATTGGAACCACGGAACTTCGAAATTCCTCTAGAACGTATAGTAGGGATTTGAAGATAAAAATACAGCAAATAGGACAGGGCTTCTAAATTTCATGTTTTGAAAACATTTCAAAATTAGATGTTAGACACATTCTTTCTTATACGTTTACACTTTATTAGAATTAGTCTGTTTAACTGCAAACGTTTATGCATTTAGCTTAATAATATGATTTTTCAAAATTGAAAATATTATATTATTACAACACTAGAATTATTAATAATACGATTAAAAATATGTACAATTCATTTAGAATAATAGTATAATTATTCATTATTATACAAATATTATTATTGTACATGATTACAACTAATGTGGTCTATTTATTATTTATTTATTAGTAATAATACTATTATTTACTCGCTTACTTTTACTATATTGACCACCGCACAATCTTTACGCCTTTAAGAAAGATTATATCAAAGCGTTAGAGATGATTTAACCGTTGAAAGAGCGCGAGAAATTCGAACGTCGCGCTCATCTGCATTAAATGAACAGTCGTACGTGACGCATCTGCAAAGGGAGAAACGAGAGGATGAAAATGGCTGCAACCACGTAGAAAACGATCGATAAGAAGTGAAAATCTCCGTGAACGTGATTTACATTCCACGTAAATAGGAGGGCCCGGAGGGTTGCTCGCATTAAATGCGGCTGGCGCGAGAAAACGTCCGGCTAACGCTCCTATACACTCAAGGATGCCCGAGATAGTCCTTTTGTCTGCGTCGATCGTTTCTAACTAAATTGAGAGCTTCGGGTTACACCCGGTAACCAGAAGCTATTACCACGCTCCGATCAGATCTCGTATCTACGGAATAAGTTATAAGATGGGCCGATAGCGCGGATAATCCGATCGTTTAACTGGACCGTTTCGATCTATCGATCATTAACGCCTCGTCGATCTCCACCATCCATACGCGAATCCGTTTCCGAGGTATTTTAATCCCTGAACCTTCCGAGAACCATTTTCAGTTAACAGCCACTCGTCGCCCTCGAATTATACCGATATTTTCAACCTTTCATTTCGTTTGACGATTGATTAAAAAAGAAGAAGAAGAAGAAAAAAAGGAAAGTACACCGGAATGATTTTATCATTCCACGAGGAAAATTCTCTGCAACTTAATTTCATTTCATTTGTTGGAGTAATGTCTCAGTCTGGCTTTTTTTTTTAGTGGTTTAAATTTAATGGGCAGATAAGACATTTTTTAAAATGGATTTTGGCGTATATTGGTAATCAATACAAAAACTTTTGATGCTAATTATAACGAAGAATCCGGTCGTGTATCGTGGATATGGCCATGTGATATGATCCTTGTTAGCGAGCTCCGAGTTTATAATGTTGAATCTTATGTACGTGGGTTGATACTTTAGTCGGACTTGTTTGGGGTGTTGTATGGAGGCTGTTGGTAATTTTGTTGATCTTGTTGAATAATAAGGATACAAAAATTGTGTTGAATTATGTTAATTCATAATTAGGTTTTATAGACTAAAATTACATAGTATCTCAACCTGTTTACTTAACCTGGGAATTCTAATTTTCAAACTATAAGCAAAGTTCAAAATCGTATTGCTTGTTCGTTTCAGTACGTTTATAACTTTTCAGATCTTTCGTTATTTATTATCACGATTTGTCTGCGTGGTATAAAGTTATTACAAAATTTCATTCACAGATTTCTCTTCGCTTAAAGTGCAACTACGTCTCACGCACATCTGTTGGATTATTTTTTTTCCCAAAGAACTCTTTTCGTGTTATATACTTATCAAATTACCAGCTCCACCCACCGAACTTTCCATTTTCATGCGCCACTTTGGTATACTTCACACTCTTACTTTGTCACCGATTGACTAAAATCACGCGATAAAGTATTTCATTAAATCGACGCTTCTTACAACGTGTTTTACAAGCTTTCACAATGTTGGTTAATTAATTATTTTTAATCTCGCCAAGGGGAGGATAAAAATCCCGTTAATACGCGTTTAAGGGGATATAACTTCGTGTCAAGGTCTCGTAAGCGTGGCTAATTTGCTCTCAAGTATAATATCCATTTAAGGACGTCTTACTGTCGGATTTTCGACTATTTAAAGCATGAAATACGAAGACACTTGTGTTGGACATCGCGAAATTCTTGAAAGTAGCCGCTTCCTCTAATGGGCAATCAGCTCGAGATGAATGGGACGAAGTTCGCGAGTGAATCGCTTGGAAAGTATGCGTACATCGCGAAGCAGAATCTCCGTATTTTATGGACTTGGAATAGGGAGACATGTAAATGTAACGTAGAGAAGTCGTGCAGCAAAGGATTCCACTAATGGTTGAATCAGTTTCAAGATGAATGGGACGCGAGGGATGGCAAAGGGGTGTACAAGGTCTTCTCCACTCGCGATATTTAGATTCCTGACCAACCGCACGCATCTGTCGGCCTTCCCCTGTCCGATATTTCCTCTCTTTCTTTCCCCCCTTTAATAGTCCAACGCACCTACGCGTTTATTTCAGTGCATGTGTACCAATGCATCTGGATGCATTCTAATGCTTTACAGAATCCAAAATATTGTTGTCAACCCAATACAACCTGCTGTAACTTTATGCTCTGTAATTTTGAGTAGGAACAATTGAAAGAAATTTCATATTTCAGGTGTGAATTTATCATTGCCGTAGTTTTGCTACATATCGATTATAATTGTAATTTTACTTGTTTATGAGGAATTTTAACTGGTTGTGGTCTTTTCATTGATCAGTTCATATCATTGCGCAATCTATTATGGACTGACGCAGTCGATGAGGCACGAAATATCGTACGGCGGTAATCGATTTCCTTATTACATGTATCCGGCTATCCAGACGTCATCCGGCAGAAAATTGGAAATTCCGATGACGAACGCGTTTACGTCCGCCGTAATGCAATATGCTAATATTGGCCATAAAGTGAATATTTCGTATGAATCAGTATAATAACGCGATGGAATAATACAGTGTTTCAGTAGAACCTTCTCTATTGGAACCAACCATCACTTTCTATCACTCTCTTCTGGTAATCGAATAACTTCATTTTCATATAAAACAAGATCATTTGCTTCTGTACTATCTTTCAAGAAGTTTAACAATTTCTTTCAATTTCTGTTCTCGTTTCTCAATTTCTCTCGCGTAAAACCTTCCTCAAATCTTCCATTATTATCAATAATCCGTTAATCTGTGCTAATTAAAATTCTACCGTAATATTCACGAATAATAAATGCCAACTATAAAACCTCTATCGTAATTAAATCCCAATTAAAAAATACGTATCGTAATTTCCCAATTAGAGCGCGTCAGCTCTGGACAAATCTGCTGACACTTTCTGACGGCAGTGTAAGCATTTCGATATCTAGGCGATCGCTTAGGGTACACGTGGAAGCGCGTGCACGCGCACACAGCCACGCACCAGCACAGGGTAACGCGCGGGTGCGTTTTTCGAGGGTGTGTTGATCTGCTCACTCGCTTGCCTGCCATCGGCCCCAACAGCGTCTGTATATCTCTTGGTGGCAGCTGGAGGTTTCGCGCGTGAGAACTCGGTGGCTCCGAGGTTCCCTGGTTTCTCGTCGCCACCTGTCCTCGTGCTGCTCTCTCGAGGCGACTGCCAACCCTCTTTCCTCGTCCTCCTTTTCCTTCTGCCTCTTCGCTCGCCTTCTCCTCCTCCTCCTCCTCCTCCTCCTCCTCCTTCTCTTTCTTCTCCCCCTCCGCCTCACCCTTTGCAACCCTTCGCGAGGTAATCACGCCTCGCTATATAGGCACGAGGGGCGGAGACCGGAGAAAGTATCGGCATGTTTTGACGTTATGCTAATGCACAGCGCGTTATCCCGCTCCACGGTGCAACAGATTGTGCTACTGTGATCGTAAAACGTCGTTTCGCGTCCTGATGAGTATGCGGGATGAATGACGCCGAGGGTTTGTCGATTGCCAGTCGGTAATATTGATTAGGTGATCGAGAGAATACTCTCTTCGCAGTTTTGGTGACGATGGTAATTATCGATGTATGATGCTCCTTTTGCAAATTCCTTGTGGTAGATAGCAGAGGAGTTTTTGGACAGTTAGCTTGTTAACTTGGATTGTTTCTTAATCGAAGAGGCGTTTTTACGCAGCTTGAGTATGGTCTCCGAGACACTTTCGTAATGAGTTGGTGTTTGCTCGTGTGTCAACGATGAGACGAGAATTTTGTTCGTGTGTGGGAGAGAAAATTGTAGTTAATTATAGGCAACTTTTTATTTCGTGCTACAGTTGGAGAAAATGGAAATTTTATATTTATATCGCAAGATTATACGCGTTACGCTTCGTCTCGTTTCACTACAAAATTTCATAGTTCCTAATTTACATTATTTGAAGTCCTGTGGTATGGATATCGTTCAGCTAAATTGTACTAAAAAATCGTACTAAATCTTGATCTTGATATCCAATTTATGTTACTTTACACACGCGTATATCTTCTTTTCTGTGATAGTCATTTACTATAACCTGGAGTGACGGAGAAGATTCAATTTCGTAGAACCAACAACAAAAGTCATAGAAGTAATTAAGAGAAAGAAAGAAATTTTGCTTTCAAAAAATATCATGGAAACTACTCCCAAAATTTTTCATCCGTACTAGATTTTCCTAATTTATAGGACATTTCAATAAAAATAAATACCTACTCTGACTCCAATTTTTATTTACACTTGATATCATAAGAAAGTCCGGATATTATAAAATTCCTAAAACCAATTAGGCGAAAGAAACAAGTTTCCTGTACACGTTGAAAAAAGTATCACACGAACTCTCAAAATTTTTCATCCGTACTAGATTTTCCTAATTTATAGGACATTTCAATAAAAATAAATACCCACTCTGACTCCAATTTTTATTTACACTTGATATCATAAGAGAGTCCGGATATTATAAAATTCCCAAAAGCAATTAGGAGAAAGAAACAAGTTTCCTCTACACGTTGAAAAAAGTATCACACAAACTACTCTCAAAAGTAAAACCCTGTACACACCAGTTTCTTTCAAGCTTTTCTCCTGCTTTAGAAGATGAAACCAATTCCGTGGTGGACAATTGGAGACATTTGTCCGGATCGGCATGCATGTTTTCTCGAGTTTCACCCTGGGGTCCCGGGGCCGGGCGGGCTGAGGATCGTAAGCGTGCACGAAGCGTGGTGGTCGTGTGCGAGAAACGTGTGCGTCGTTTTTGGGCCCGTAAACCCCGTAGGTCCCCGTGCGCACCCTCCTCTCTTTCGTCGACTCTCCTTCCCAGGCCTCGTGGCTAGCACGCACCGCGACACACCGAACCAGCAGCGATCCGATCGAAAAAAAATTGGGCCTCATAACGGTCGAGACCGAGGCGCGTAGATGCTGTCAGGCAAGAGGAAGCTGCGTACTCGCGGTCAGCGTCGTTGAAACTGCCAACAAACGCAACCAGCGGAAAATTGTGCCGGCACGAAGTGCTGTATCGTACAGTAATTTCGAGTCAAGAGACCGTAAATTATCTGGCAATGGTGATAAGGTAAAACTGCTGAAATAAATATATATTGAGAGTATTAACACGTACATTGGCTCATGAAAGTATGTCTATATATAGTATGACTATATATTTTATAGATATAATTGAATCGAATATGAATATGATAGAACTGATCTTTAAGAGAAACATAAATTCGAAACGATATATATGGGTTGGCAACTAAGTGACTGCTGATTTTGTCAATACCACCTAATGACAAAATCCGCAATCACTTAGTTTCCAATAGGTTCAAAGTGTTCCACGTTCCTCGTGCTGTACATGAAACAATTTGAAAGTGTGCGTGTGAGACCTCAGTTCGCATAATTAGCATATGTACAAATTGTCAACGAATTAAAAAAGAAAAAATGGCATGAAATACTTTATGCAATATCTACCCGCAGTTTTTGCAACTTTCCCCTAATTTCTGGAATTTCTTTCTGGGATTCTGACACGTCATTGAGGTCAACGATAGTGGATTTAAGTGGATTTAAAAAAAAAGAGGAAAAAAAGCACGAAGAGGCGAGAGCGAGGCAACGGACCTCGTGGATCATTTCGGCAAAAGATATGGCCAAAGAAAAAAAAAAAAAAAAGGAAAAAAAAGAAATTAATGCCGTTTATTGTGCGCGGTACGGCTGTAATTAAGACACGACGAAGTTTTCGTGCAATGAATCGGCGCAATAAACGAGTTGCGAACGTGTGACACAGTTTCGCGATGGCGCGCGTTTTTATTCGAACCAAACGTTCGGTGTAACCTGTCCGCCTTCCTTGGGGGACCGTTGCCGCCGTTCAATCACACGCGTACCGCATACCACGTATTTATTCTTTAAAGCAGCGTCGAAACTTGAATTTTATCGTCGACTCGCAACCGACTCGACTCGCTACTATTAATATCCGTGTCTTATCGTGGGAAAGCGTACTTGGAGTGTTTTTAAAACGTTTCTCTCTTCATCTAAGGTTTCTTTTTTCAATGAAGTGCAATTTAATTTCGTTGAATGAAAGATTCTTTATTAAAAGTCATTATATAAGTATCAAGATTGCACGATCTAAGTAATAAATCAGTGATTATTTACGATCATGTCTTGGAATGAATATATAATCGTTATTATAGAGAGTTAACTGAATCAATTCAATATTTTAGACAGATTTATTTTGGACAATATTTTATATTGTTAAACAGATTTACATTTGTGTCTCTTTTGTTACACTGAGAGTATTAGATTTTTTAAATAAATTTATACTTCATCTATATTAGTCGATGATAACAACTGAGCTTTTTAAAATGTTGCTTTCCTTATAAATAAAAGATAAGAGAGAGAGAGAATATTTTACATTTTTTATTAAAAGAATAAAACTCTCGATACCGTTAACACTTTGCAAACTTGAAACGCGAATTCGTGTCTTACATACTTTATGCGGCGTCCTATAAAAATGTTAACTACTGTTGAATAAAACAGTAAAAACGACAATGTATGTTATAATATATGCTTTTACATTACATGCTTGAATAGTACGAAACCAATATCAATATATTAGATATGATGTTGATCGCTCGGAAAGTTCGTTCGGATTTTTAAGGAATTTCGTCGACATAGAAAATCATATCGAAATATGATTCGCTGAAAAGCGTGAGAGATTTCGCAACGATGGAATATTCAAGTTGCGCGAAAGACGAAGAAAGATCGTGGAAGAAAATGGCACCTATGTAATGGAAATGTAAATCTGAGCGAACTTTCCGAGCGATCGTTTCAATCTTTTCAAATCACGTCAAAAATATCAGGTTGCCCGAAGAGTTTCTTTCGTTTTATAAGAAAATAATAGACTAACAACAATTTCTGTTACATACTATTTCATTGAATTATCATCCATTTCGTTCTATTTCTATTATTATGTTCCTGCATAATTCAATAAACTAATATAAAAGAGAAAACATTGTGCGTCTGCTATTTCCTCATAAAACGAAAGAAACTTTTCGGACAACCTAATTCAGACTATATTTTAATTTTGTCTGAATTCGGTTCTCAAAAGCGTCAATACGTCTTCATGCGTCACGTAACGCAGCGCATTTCGATTTACATCGGGTTGGCAACTAAGTGATTGCGGGTTTTGTCATTAGCTGGTATTGGCAAAATCCGCAATCACTTAGTCGCCAATCCAATGTAGCGTTCATAAACACAGAATGTGCCGTGTTCGATAGACGAAATCGAAAAGGAAGCGTCAACGTCGGCCTTAAACGACCAACGTATCACTGGTAAGCGAGCGGGATGGTGCTTATATCAGACACGTTATATCAGACGCGTTGTATGTACATTGGATCGATAAGCATTCAGCGGCGAGAGAGCAAAGTCATTACTCCCGAAGAGATCGGGTCTTACTACTACTATTGTAGCGATGGAACTAAGTTTCCCTTCTCTATAAGCAAATATCATTCACGAGCTATAATAATTCGTCCATTCGGCTGTTGCATCCTCACAGGCTGGTTTCGAAACACAAATTCTGAAAATTCACTTGCAATACTAATAGAAATACTCATAATCTAATTATATGAGAGTTGAAGAGATGCTACTGTTTTATTGGATTCTTATAACAAATACAGAGTAAAATTCCAAAAATCTTAACGCGAATTATACAAATAGTTGAACCTCTCCATCAAATTTAGGAAAATTCCACAGAATTCCTAGACGAAGAAGAGAATTAATATCGTTTTAAGGAGAACAGCAAACTATTGAATTTCTCAAATAATCTTTACGAAACTTCTATTGAATTATAGATAATAAATTCTTATAATCTTTTAATAAGAATACAGCTCACAGAGACACTATCGTTTCGTTGAAGTTTTCTACAAGATTTCAGAATGTTCTACGAAATAACCGGGAAGTTTAATATTTCATAGACGGTAGAAAGGAAATTTTATAATTTCATTTTGATTTACAATTGCATACTTGTACGATACTTGATCCCATCGCTAACTACTACGTATTCCGCAGAAGTGGTACGGTCGAGATAGAGAAGAGGACACGTTCAGCGAGTATTCAACGGGCATCGCAACTCATGAGAAGCGACGTTATTCTCGTGGCGTGGCTTTGGCAGGAACACGCGATTCGTCAGGAGGGGAGACGTCTAACAAGTGACAGCTCGATACCACGGCCCGATATCCGCGTGTCGGTCGATCGTGCAGAGAAAAAGATCGTTTGCCAAGGACCGGTAGAACGAGCTCTTCTCCGGCTTCGATGCACACCACCACGTGTGCTTGCCTTGCCGCTCTTTTCTCTCCCTTGCCTCCACTTAATCGACTTAATCTCCTTTCGCTCATCGGCGAAAAAACTATGATATTTATGCTGTTAGAACGTTCCGCGGCAATCCGCGTGTCGTCGCTGCTTTAACGTTGTTGTATATTACTGGTGAAAAGTTTGAAGTCACTGTTGATGTTTGTTATTTATGAAAAAAGAAAAGAATGAATTAAAACGTAACAGAATTGTAAGTTTCTTATTTTTGACAAGTTTCTTAGAGATTTATTCACTTTGTATCATGATCGTTTGCGTTTTATTTTCAAGCTGATTATAGAATCTTCCAATTTTTTTTAAAGAAATTATTTTAATATATTTTAATATATCACGAGCTTCGTAGTATTTCCTCGTAATTTATTTTTCATTGCTTTCGAAATTTTTGCCAATACGAAGATAGAAGATTGAAAGAACCGTTTCAAGAATAAAGTCATCGGGACATGTTTAAGAATGTTTTAGATAGCTGTAAACTGATAATCGAATTGTAATTTCCATTATGTGGTTGCGACACTCGTTCGTATGTACATTTCCATTAGAAAATTCAAATTCTTTTCGCTTATCGCGTAAACCATGTGAAACTTTTGTGCGGTAGTATATGTAAGCACTTAAACTCGCTCACCGATGGACTCTCGCGATCTCGAGAAACGTCGATGAATCTCCAACGTGCAATTTACAGTTATTCAGCCGTGTCGCTACTTTTATTACGCTACCTGGCGGGTTTTCAATTTTGTTTGCCTTTCGTATACGACTTCTGCGCAACAACTTGAAAGGAAATAGTGAAATCGCGCGAAAACTGTTTGAAGCTAAAAATCTTTTACTGCTTCGTTTACGTGGAAACGATTAAATCCACACTTCAGGTACAATAAAGCTATAGATCTTTTCTTCAAAGGAAGAATTCGATTTTTCCCTGCCTCGTATATTTTTTATTTTCACGCACCTTTCATTTTCATTGCTTTCGTATAAATTCTATACTTTGTAATTAACTGTCGGTAATTTAGGTGTTAAATGCACTTAAGTTCGAGTAGATTACGATAATATATGGATATTTACCGCAATATTTGCGACAATGCCGAACAAGCGACGACAGATGCGACAAATATTTTGCAACGTGCGTTTACGAACAACCGTCACGAAATCTACCGGTGTTGTTTTCGATGTAAATCAGCACCTGGCGTGCACGATTATCCGTCGTTAACGCGTTTTATATACCTGTGTTTTCCATTCCACAACAATTTTTCTAACTTTGTCTTATATGTTAAGCTGCGAAGATGAACGAGTTTTACATCTTTCACGCCTTTCCATAGGCAAATTAGTTTTACGCTTTTCGCGACAATATGCTTCCCCAATTTCTTAGAATAATTATTATTGACTTCACAATACACGACGAAAATCAAGTGTTTTCCATTCCACCACAATTTTTCTAATTTTGTGTTATATGTTAAGCTGCGAAGATGAACGAGTTTTACATCTTTCACGTCTTTCCATAGGCAAATTATTTTTACGCTTTTCGCGACATTATGCTTCCCCAATTTCTTAGAATAATTATTGACAATACATCGCAATGAAGATCATGCGTTAATAATGAAAATAGACAATTTATAGAACCTGAGACGCGTTTATGTGACTGGAAGAATCGTTTTCGCACGTTCACCACTTTTTATCAGAATACGTCACGTACATTATACGCATTTGCTTTCTCGATTTCGTACTCGAACCATCTTGTTATTTGTTTCCAAGCATTTTATGGCCAATAATATTTTGACCGATGAAAGTGCTTACCGTCAATTAGCACGAAATATCACCTTAACGGTCACTATGGTATTCCTGTGTTACTTTCGTTTTATCTGTCAGTCTAATTAGTATTACAAATTGCCGTAATATTGGGATGGTTAATTGGCTGGTTGACGAAAATTTATCGCAGCCTTTGATGGTATTGTCATTGAGTGATTCTTGGGAATGTGGATTGTCTGGTGGCAGAGTTAAGGAGGAAGATCGAAGCTCGTGTTCTACCATTGGAATATAGATTTTTTATTTTGCTGTATAAATTTCGTAAATTACTCGTTAAGTTCGAACAAATTT
The DNA here is from genome assembly GCF_910591885.1 of Bombus terrestris. Classification (NCBI taxonomy): domain Eukaryota; kingdom Metazoa; phylum Arthropoda; class Insecta; order Hymenoptera; family Apidae; genus Bombus; species Bombus terrestris. The sequence goes on along the minus strand of NC_063282.1, from coordinate 3,080,052 downwards.
TGATTTTCTGTTCGTCTTATAATTATACTTACAAATTTTGCCTACTTTTAGACATTTCGTGGTGGGGTGTCTTCTCAACACATTCGCTAATTAATTTAGAATTAATTTAGATTTAATTCCACGTTCGACAATAAAACTCAGACGATCGTCGCGTATAATAAACGTACGTTGCGCGAAAAGATATATTTTTAAAAAATACTACGTTGGACGCGTTTCCTCAGCCGCTTGCGATGCCAAGTTTAATTGTATTGGGTTGTCCGAAAAGTGTCTTTCTTTCACAGACACGTCTTTCACAACGACGCACCTTTGTACAAACACGAAACCTAATCTATCAAACGTTGTGATCTTTATTTTGATAGAACAAAATGAATCAAAATGTGTATCCATTATTTCCTTACAAGAGTAAAGAAACTTTTCGGACGACCTAATATCAAATAATTCTCTAGTCTCGTATAAATACAATCTTACTCGACGAATCAATCATCGAGCCGAACTCCACGCAGCTTGTAATCTCAGAGAATTCGAATCGATTTCCGTACGAAATACGGCGTGACCAGTTTCACATTCGAAGCGGCAGATATCGCGTTAGAGAAGCGTGTGCTCGCTCGAAGCTCTAGGCGAACTGTGATTACAGCAACGAGGCATAATTTGTACGAGATACAAAAAATGCTCTTCCTCTGCCTGGCGGACATAATCGGGCCGGGTATCGCGCGTAAACGCCTTTGCCCGATTAAACGTGTATTCCTGAAACGTAGGCGTTAACCTGTTGCCTCGCTATAAATAGCCGCGAGAGAACGTTCGAACGTACTATTAAGTCGTTCAAACGATATCACCCTTCCTCCGTCTGCTCCTCCTCCTACTTTTTCTACTCGTTCTCGCAGCAACCCTTCCTTCATTCCATCGTCCGTGAATTCCGTGACGATTTAAGAAATCCGAGGCAACACGTCTGACTCGATTCTTACCGTCTCATTGGTAGGACAGCGCCGGATTTATTTATTTATTTTCTCTTCTGGGGGTTTGTCAAGTGGCATTTTTCATACGTTCGATCGACGATAAATTAAGTCGTCTATATTAAAATTGTTAATTCTAATGAAAAATTCTAATTTCTTTATTATCCAAAAATAGAGATCCACGAAGAAGAATTCTTGCAGCAAGGGGTTAATCCTTCACTGTCGTGACCACGAACTAGGGTATAAATAAGAGCACACCTGGCTCGATTTTGCCATCTGAATTTATCTACGATCAGCATTGCGTCTGATTTAATTGAATCGTAAAGATTTTCTACCAGAGACCAGTTTAATTAACATTTCCTTTATGCGCAGACGGCTAGATGGCGACATTATCTCTACATCGAGCATCGAAATCTTCCAGTATATTCGTTCGCGACCAATTTTCTTTATCAAATCTTCGCGACGATCTCTTGAACACCCGTTCCGTTCTACCGATGTTACATAAGACGTTAACTGTATGATACGTACACGGTGTGCATCACTAAATGCATTGGCGCACCATTGCATTTATTATAGCATTTACATACTAATTAACAAGGTCCAAGTATATGAAATTTCGCATCATTTAATAACACAGTTGTATTACTACAAAAATTATTGGCACAGCATTGCTTTTAGTATATCATTTACATACTAATTAATTAAGCTCAAGTATATTAAATTTCGTATCATTTAGTAGCATTCGACTCGTACGACTACAAAAATTTGACGCTATCAAAATGTAACGTATATTGGCTTAAGTAATAAGGTCATTCACCTTCCCTTAAAAAACCATCTTAACCGCCACTTTGATTTTGATCTTAGTATAGTATCCGGACTGGAAAATAGAATCACACCATCTAAGGATTTCCAAGGTTTCTCAAGAGGAAAACGAGGTTCGTTTCTCACGGAAATACGACGTGGAAAATTTCGTTCCATCTGTCGATCTGTAACATCCTCAAGGATTTTGATGATATCTTTTTGAAAATTTGGCACCCTTCGCCCACCGTATGGCTCGGTCTGCGTGTATTGCATGAATTGCGTTATGTTTGGGTTATTCTTTATTTATGTATTGTCATACAGAGAACGTAGCATTAGGAGCGTTAGCTTTGGTTCTGTACTTGTTCTACCACTCTGTATAATCACGGTCTTACGCGGATTTCAACAATTGAAAGATTCGTTGGGCAAAAGTGTTCATAAGAACCGTTCATTTCTGTGAAAAATGATCCTGATCTTTGCCCTGGATGTTATGCCCTATCCTTACTTTCATTTATATAATTTATATAAATAATTAAACAACCGATGCAATTAAATTTATCTGGTTTCTTTCTAGAAATTGTTGTATATCTTATTATACAAAAATTGAAATACGTACATTTTGACGTTCTTCCAGAAATTTATTTAACATTCTACAAAATGCACGCACTAGTACACAGCGAGTGAACTTATTGCACAACCCAATATAACCTGATAAAGAAACGCCTCATTGAAAAATTATTATTACATATTTTACATATTACATTTCTTTTACATTTACGTATTTTGCATATTATTATTATTATTATAATTATTACATATTGAAAGATAAAGATACATGCCAATACCTTTTGTAGGCACCTGTAGTTCGTGACGGGACGCATCAGCTGTAACAGTGTGAAAGCGCAATTTGCCGGTGATTTTTTAAACAGCATGGTCCGGTGTTGTTCGTGCGAGTGTCGCCCTTATTGCTAATTTGTTTGCAGCCAGGATTATTCATCGGTCGTCGGTCGGACGCAGCTGGTTCGCCAGTCAATTAATTCGATTTATACATGTGCTAGCGTCGCATGCTTCTCGTCGGACAATTGTTAACACTAGAATTACCACACCAGTCAAATTGACTGGTTTTATAATTTTATTTTAAAATTCCTACTTCGTGTTATATTTTTTTCCACAATGATGTAATGACTTTCGCAACGATAACTAAGAGAATAATATAATGAATTTTATTTTGTTTTTTATGTATTCAAACTGAAAATAATTTTGTATCAAGGCTACTTATACCAACACCAGTGAAAATGACTGGTACCTGTCGAAGTGTAAAAGGGTCCTGCAATCTGTTTATCGAAGCCCAATTAACCATTTTCCTCGTTTTCTACAACTTGCCACACGTTTTTCAAATTTTTACCGCGTATCATTCGATATGACGATATCGGTTATCAGGAAAATTCCGGATCGATCGCTAGATCGCTAAGAAATACCACAGCAGTGAAAATGACTGGTTCTACGATTTTATAAATTTGTCAACCCTCTTTTAGGGATCTTGGACCCAGATGGATTAACAATACCAAAAATGTACTACATAACATGGAAGTGCTTCTGTAAGAACGTAAGAAATCAATAAATATACAAATATTCTATTATTAGGTATTTTTTAAAGACCAGTCATTTTCTTTCAGTGTCAGATATAATGTATTGTGTTGGCAACTAAGTGTTTGCGGATTTTGTCAATACCACCCAATGACAAAATCCGCAATCACTTAGTTGCCAATCCAATAGAATGTACTTGATTATTCTCTTAGCTTGGCCTAGCTCGGCTTACCTTAGCTCGACCTGGTTTCACTTGGTTTGGCTTGGCTTTATTTAACTTGACCTGGACCTGAACCTGATCGGAAACTTCAACTGCGGTCAGGTTCACTTTTTTGGACGCCGCTGTCTTCTACCGAGGATCTTAATACGTTACAACTTTCGCACGCCTAAAGAGCTCAACCTGACCCGTCGTTGCCACTCTTCAAGTCCGAAAATCCATCACTTTATATCGAACTTGTGATTGCATTTTACACTTCGAACTGAAATTCTTCATAGTTGAGGTGTTGTGGCAAACACTGTTTGACAGGAATCAACAAACTAAATGAATGAGCTAATCTTCAAGTAATTAGATTTTAGTGTACACACGATTTTTCCGAATTCTCTATCGACGTTTCACAGAATTATCGTTTACGCTTGTTATTATTTATTTACAGATAATGATACGATCGAACAACAAGAACAGGATCGTTGCTTTATGGTCTTCTCATTCAGCAGATCGGATGTATCTTCGTTTCTTGAATTTCATACTAATAACGACACAATTTTTAACGAATGTAATTATTCTACAGGATACAATTCCCAACTAATGTTCTGTTTTCGTAGCTGTTAGAATTAGCTTTTACGTATTTCTAGATCGTTACGTGGATGAATGGAAAATTCCTATCGATTAATCATTGCCTTAGTAATTTGATTTTCTCAAATCAGGCTAAATGTTACGATATTATAGCAATTAATGTCGATGGCGATGTATATATATAGCAAGCATCTATTATATGTTTCAATTAATCATTCTGCTTATTTGAAAATTTCCATTTTTAGTTATACGTTATTATCTACGCTCATATCCCAGCTAAATTGAAGTTAGTCGAATTCGTGCGGACCTTCATTACTCACCTGCGATAACACGTTCGGATAATGTTTGTAGTGGAGAATTTCCGCGCGCTTAAAAGATGCAGAAGGCAAGGTAGAGAAAAAGAAACGAAGTTTAATCGCATGCTCGAATAACTTGTAATTATGTACAATGGGACGAATCTTTAATTAACACAAAGTATCGAGTTAATTGCTACGTAGTATCGAAAGTCGGTTATTATTAACGTCCATAAGAATTTGATACGTAGAATGTTCCCGGTAGCATACAGCCTTTTAATATTATAAATTTTATCTTCATGCCAGTTAAAACGTTATGCTTGTCTCGAATCGATTTACGTCATTTTCATCTGCAATTCTCTCCTTTTATTTCAAATTTCTCTTCTCTTCGCCTTTGTTGTTATTTCTTTAATAAAACGAACGAATGTTCATGTATATTTACAATTACAAATGAACAGAGCATACTCTTTATCAAATTCATCGTACTAATTAAATTTCCAATTAGTCTAACTCGTACACGTTGTCTCTTATAATTAATCGAACGATATTAACAATCAATGGACCGCTGCTTAAACGATACGAATTTAAGACACGTGAAATTTTTAACCACAAATTTTTAATACACAGAGAAACTTTTATCGTTGCAATAAAAAGTCGGATACGTTATCGGTAACAAGGAACCCTTGTTTATTTTTTATAGTAAAAATGAAATAAAATACGAAAGGTTTATTATTCTCCATCAAACGTTTATTACTTTTAACATGGAAACAATTGCGATTGAGTGAATTTTTTACTCGATTCTGGCGGCAAGTCGATTGTCAGAAACCGCACGAATACGTATCAATCTTATACGTTGGCAATTTTCGAGTATACAACGCGCGTCTCTGAATCGCTCGCGCCTTTCTTTCGTATTTCGCGAAATTACACCTCGGAATCATGAAAGTTGGGATACCGTACGGTACATAATTGAGATTGGGCTTGATTAATGAATCACTTCCCCGCCACAATGTTGCTACGTATTTCTGGCAAAGCAATAAAACGCGCAGGATGACGATCAATGGCCATTAATCGGCATGGTTCACCGTACAGCAATGCGATTTAAGCAGTTTTATAATTGCTTTGCGCAATGCTGGCTGCAAACCGATCGATCGTTTATTCTTTACGAGAACGTGTAATTTCTACGCGTTTCTTCCAGCTTCGATCCGTACGTGTCATATTGTCGATCGTACTCGTGATACATTCGAATTGGCCGCGAAATTTATTGCTAGCAACTATAGTTATTCAAACGGATAATTACATCGAAACGGTCTCGCGGCCACGCGTAATTACGGTTAATCGCGGATCATCTATTCCCTACAGAGTTACTTAGATTATTTCGCCTTAATTCTGTACAATTATATTTGTTTTTTCGCCATCGCTGAAACTCGTTGATGGCAGATTGGAAAAATTCTAATTGCACAGGCTAATTGTATGCACAGCATATTACCGGAACATCGAATAATTGCTATTCAACTATTTTATAATTAGCGCCGATATAGATTTTCGTTCTTCGGAAACGATTAGATAACGAAGCTTTTTAATACGCACGGTTCGCATAAATTCGCAAGCTTCGAAAGTAAGAGAATAAGAATTGGTTTGGGTATATCGATACATCGAATTTAGATGGGATAAGAGAAAAGAGCGATGGGCCTATGCGTAATAGTATGGTATGTTGATAACTGTTGGTGCATTTTAATTAATAAAATCTGATAATATCTTATATCATTGGAGAAAAAAGTGTATATGTGATTCAGAGTTAAATTAAGGATTTTAATTGAATTTTTTATTTCGACGCAATCGATTGCGAAGCGATAGCCTTACTTTGATAAATCTCCAACGCTTAAGAATTTCACGTGCGCTGCAACCATTCATTATTCAGCTTGATACACGTAAACAACTTCGATACATAGGCCAGCGCCAATTCTCCTACCAGTTTTAAACGAGATTGCTCAGAATCAGAAGTTATTAATCGATAATACAAGTAGATTCATACAAAGGACCTAAAGTACCTAATTATTCACGAATAAATCACGTCCTTTTTCACTTCCATTACCGTACTCTATTTTCCATATTTTATGCATTTCGTAGATTTTTGTATCGTTAATTTTCTCAAAAATGCTCGCTGAAAATCCTCAATCGATAGGCATTGTTCATTTTATCTCGTCACGATACGCGTGAAACCAGTCGGTCGCTAAATTAGTCATTAACAATTAATGGAAATCACAGCGGCCAAAGTAATTAGAGAGTCCGCGTGACATCGCGTCACGGTGATGCATCGATCAGTGAACGATGATGACCGATAATAACCCGTTGCTGGCGTCATTCCTTTCTCGTGAAATTCTTATCTAGCTCGGCTGACTCATTTGCAAATAATAACCACACGCGTAGGCACGCTCTTGTACATTCAAGTACACTCCTATTCGCAAGTATCTAGATACTTGTTTCATAGTAAACGTGACGAGTAATCTGAATACGTCAAAGAAAACTATTGTTCGATTAGAATTAGAAAGCACGTGAAAACGTATGTAGAAGTTGTATAATTTTTAGTGCGAATATACGCTTCGCTCGTTCGTTAGAAAGGTACCATTTAATTAACAATTATTTTGGCACGTTTTGAAATTTTATCAGCACTGTAATAAATATTCAGTTTACCCAATTACCACCTAATGACAAAATTCGCAACTACATCCAACTACGTCTGATTGTATATTAATAAATCTTGAAAGAGTTCTGGTATACACATACGTTTCAGAGTAACTTGTATGCACTACTAGATGAAAATAATTCATCAATTTCTTCATATTCTTCTATACATAATTCTTTACCATTTTGTATTAAATTTCCTATTGTAATTTTATAAAATTTCCACGCTAACATTCATCGTTGTCTTGAACTTCCAATTATGTCTACATCCAACTACATCTGATTGTATATCGATAAAGTTTGAAGGAATTCTGCAAATAATAGGAATTATTGCAAGTATACACGTGCGTTTCAGAGTAACTTGTACGCACTACTAGATGAAAATAATTCATCAATTTCCTCCTATTCTTCTATACATAATTCCTTACCATTTTGTATAAAATTTCCTATTGCAATTTCATAAAACTTCCACGCTAACGTTCATCGTTGTCTTGAACTTAACTCTCAGAAAACCCAAACTTACTTGGAAGCCCAATACTTGCAATCAGGATTCACTGAATCGAGTAAGGGAGAAGATACGTTGTATTGTATTGGTTGGCAACTAAGTGATTGCGGATTTTGTCATTAGGTGGTATTGACAAAATCCGCAATCACTTAGTTGCCAACCTAATATATTGTAGTATCGTGGACGAGGGATCTGGAGGTGTCGGGCGAGTTATAAACAAGCTGAGCATGTGCGGGACTAAGACAAAAGACAAGGGTTTGCTAAGGGACGATAAACGAATTAACAGTCATTGTGAGTTGAGAAGTCATTGAGTGCGAATTAATTATCTAGTTGTCTTAATTATAATACGTTACTATGATTAGTTCACGTTAAACAACCATCGTTTCCCGTTTAATCAATGTCTGTTTAATCTATTTATTATAAATAAATTAATTGTAATAAAGGTCCTATAATTTAAACAGCAATAAAATATACACGTGCGTATTTATTTTCTTAAACGAAGAAAGACATACGCTACTAAAAAATATTGCGCTCGGTTGATAGAACGTTCGAATAATAAGACGTTCGGATGTTAGGATATTCGGACAATATGTGTCCGGATAAGAGCAGCTCTATCGTATTTCATATAAGAACATGGAACTTTTCTACGATAAATGTTGAAATATTTTCCAGAGCCAGTGTACGTATACGTATATTTCTAGCTGCGTGTCGCAATCTCGTTTTGTTGGACGATGTTTGAGGCGAGCGTAGCTGCTCGTCTACTTACAGGAGGCTTCGTTCACGCACGCCCACCGCGGCCGTGACCACGTGTTCCACACGCTTCGTCCACACGCTTCGTCCAACACGGTCGTACGCGTGCGTACGGGTGCGTGTGTGCGCGTCACGGCTCCGAGACTCGCGTCGCTCCGCACGGAGTCTCGCTCGAGTCACACCTGCTCCTTTTTCCCACGAGATCGCTTTGCCCCCCAGCCACCACTCCTTCCTCGGACGTCCTCGGCCACCCTTGGCTCCTTTCGCTCTCTGACAAGCATCGAGTCGGCCAGGGGCGGCGGAATTGACTCGTCCGTGCCGCCACACAGATTTCCTTCTTCTCTAATGTCCTCTCTCTTCGCCAGTCACGATCTTTCCACTAGTTTCATTAGCAGATCGCGAATTTTTCGCCATCTACGGGAAATTTAAAGACGCTTGGGTTATATCAGGCGAGGTGGAAGAAGAAACGAGGAAGGTCCGTTTTCCTGATTTTCCATTTCACGGCGGAAAACTGAGATCGCGCAATTGTCAGTGATCACCAGGTTGCGAATGTTCGTTCGTTTAAACTGCGGAATTGCATAAAGTGCAGGCGATATGGAAAAATGTGTAGGTATCGAAAGTATATTGATCTGTATAATATTCGAATTCTATGATAATTTGAATTTCTATAAAATACGAATTCGCGATCTATGAATTGTACATTCAGTTTCACGAAACGCGCAAGCTAAAAATTGAAACTCACAGTCGTTAAGTTGTTTTTGCCCGACGTACAGAAGAAAAGCTTGTTATTCGATGTAGCTTTCATCTGTTGAGAAACCTGAAGGCGCCGTGTGCTTCAGAATGCAGATAGATGCGCGAAAAAGGGGTCTCGTTAATTAACTTAATATATAAGCTGGTCCTCTGGTCGTTGTCGCTTTCGATCTCCCTTCCATGCGGTACACGCGGAGTATCAATGTCAGGCTGTTTTTCACAGCGTGAATATTGTGGGTCATTTGCATTAAGAATGCAAGATACGGCGGGTACAGCCTCATGCCGGTAATCGATCTGCGATTTTGTACCGCGATAAACGCCGCTCGAGATATGTCCACATCCCGCGCCTCGAATAAACGGGTCACATCCCAGCTCGTGTTATTTCTGGCCTAATAAAACGTCAATTATCGTATAATTCGAAAGAGAAGAGAGAGAGAGAGAGAGAGAGAGAGAGGGAGGGAGTATTCGCTTGATTTCTGAAGTTTCGACTAATTGAATAACGTAAAATTATATTACGAACGAGCGAAGGTCGATGTGAGAACAGAATTTTAAGCATATCGCGTTATTTTATCTTTATTTTTTTATCCACTTTCGAGATGTTACAATTTTTCAGCAAATAAAACATTCCTTTTTCTTTCAACAAACGATATAAGAATTTATTTTTCGGAAACAGGTTAGGCTGCAAGGTAGTTAAATTCAAGTGCACATTCGTGTAAAATATTTTCGCGATCGTTAAATTTAATAAAAAAGTGTTCACGGTCTAAAGAAACGTTTGACCCTAAAAGGGTCAACCAATTCGCCAGATCATTGATTACATAGAACTTTCTCACATCACTCGGTATCTGCTTTTCTCATCTTCCAACTTCGCCAATAATCGATACAAGTTTAAGAAACATCTCGGTATAGCTTGCAAGAAGAGAATTGCTTCGGTTTTGCTTATCGATTTGTGTATTAAACTTCTCGCGTCTTCCTGCGCGACTCTCCCTCTGAAGCTTCTTTATCTTCCTTTTTACCAGCGGGCTGTCAGTGATCGCGAATAAATTTCTATTGAACGGCGTAACATCGAAATCAATTTCGACAATGCCGCGATAACGTAACACGGTTGGTAATGTTCAATATTTTAGCTGAGTCACGATCGGCTGCAAGCGGTTCTCCATCCAGCAACGATGTTCTCTCGTACGCACCGACTGTTTTTTAATATTCGTACGGTACGCTGTTGGGAACTTAAAATCGTACAAATATTTGAACAACAACAAGAAAATTACATTAATTCTACAAAGTAATAATTTTATATAATATACACAGAGTGGAAATCGTATTCGTGAAAAGGCATCACGTGAAAAAATAAAGCACGAGTATAAAATAACATCTTTCTCGTCTGATGTACAAATATTATAAGAATCACTGTGCGTCATGTGAAATTCCTGTAAACGTTCGTCAATGTTTACCATGCACACGCCCTCCAGACTCGCACTTGAAGCTCAACGCTTCTTCTTTTCCCTTTTTTATCTACCGCGTGTAGTCCCAACTTATCTACTGTTAAGTAAATTCACGTACGAAACGTAGATTCAGGGTGCGCACGACGTCGAGAGGACACATTCTACCATTGCGATAAGAGGAGGACCGTTTTTCGTGGATACGCAGATATATCGAAGCGCGAAGTGGAAATCTGGTAATGAAAAGCTTTTTAAGCTGCTTGGGATCTTTTTAAAACACCTGCTCACCTAAGCACAATTTCTTCGCCTTTTTGCTTTTTTACAATTTAACTAAATAATTTTAAAAGAGAAACCGTAACAGTTTCGTGAGAAAAATTATCAAATTATATTATAGTTATATTATAACTGGTAATTATTTTTTTATCGTTGGTCATTTTAATTTCCCGATCTTTTATAACCAGTCGTTTCTATTTATGCTAATTTTGATATCACGTAGATGGAGCGTAAATCCAAGCCCAGTACCGGATGTTCGAATAATAAATTCCTGATGGTCGCTAGCCTCGGCTTTAACCTTAATCATCGTCTTTTAATTACCGTCGTGAACATCGTCGTGCCGATCAAAATCGTCTTCTCCCGCGTCCATCTTTGAAATTTTAATTACAGCCCTCGCGTTATGATTAATCGAGAAACGCAGGGTGGCTTACGAGAGTTACGACGATCTGAAAATCCTGGTTACGACTTTGGCCGAGTTTCTGTCTTTAATTGCCACGATTAAAAGCTACTTAATGTAATAATAGTTTTCGGAAATATTTACTCGCGCACGTTTTTTTCTCATCCTTTCGTTTTTACCAGAACGCTATCAATTTTTTTCTTTTGACACGTTTTCTTTTTAGACAGCCAATCATCTTTTTCTTCCTATTTGGCTTCCAACAAATGTTCTACAGGTTAATTATAGCAGGGAAATTTTCTGGTCGTTCTATAATTTAAGGTTTAGAGTTTGCGTTGCGTAAGTGATTATCGAGTAATTAAAATGTTGTTAATGTCTGTGTTCCGGGGATTTGTTGCGAGATGACGAGCGTCACAGTATCCTGGAACGATAAATCAGTTTAAGTAGCATCTATGTATGCTACACGTACTAGTTACGTAATAGAACAACCACTTTTATACTTTAATATTTTTCTAATGAATATTACACGCATAAATTCCAGAAATATTTCATCATTCTAAATAAAAATCCATATGAAAGCCACACGTTTGTATTCTTTCATTATTTATTTATAAGGCTGACAAACAATTTCCAATTTTTAAATTTTTTATTTTACATAAATGAAATATAAATACAAGAGAACATATTAGATTTTATACTATAAAAATATATATAAATACAGTATGTTAACTTTCCAAGATATTGATCAGACTATACCACCCTCGCTATACAAATCATATGCTGCGGTACAGATTGTTCGTGTTATTAGTTTCCATAATTTTTCTCCTAAACAATAAAAGAATAGGGTTTGCTGTAGGTAGAAAAAGGGAAGTTTTCATTGAAAAAATTGTAAAATGCACAAATATTTTTGCACTTATGGAAAGAATATCATCCCCAATATGTAGTTTACTCTGAACCATTTATTTTTCTCCTATTTCCTTATCCTTGTTTTCTTATCGTTTAGAAAAGATACTCTGCAAACTAACAGCATCAACATACTGTACATTTTCTCGCTAAATACTCGTCAAGTATTAGTTAACTACATCTACTACTATTACTATTGCTACTATCAACGAACTGGCTGCCGTATTAAGAAACTTAAGAAACAATAAGTGGACAATGGTCAGTTTTCAATGGAACCGAGCGTGAAGCACCGCGGACAGCGTCGATCGGTGGTCTGGAAGCGACGACCTTGGTCGGTCAGCCTGGAAACGTAAGTATACGTCCTTGGCTGAAAAATTTACGCCAACAATTAAACTACACCTTGAGCGCGGAGAACGCGTCCTGCACCTGATGCCCTTTTTTAAAAGGCCTCCTCTAGCCCTCGGTGTCCTTGACCTCTCCCCCCTTTCGTCCTTCCCTATATCCCCACGGCGGTTTCACAGCGAAAGAAATCAATGTAATTCACGCCCGCATTGCGTTAAAACGACCACTACCCACACCTGTGATCATCGAAACCGCCCATGAAAATCCCATGAAAATCTCATGTCGTCGCCGCTGTTTGCGTCAACCATCTTTTCTCAGCTTAATCATTTTTTAACATTTTTCAATCTGACTTTCAGTGGACGATGATGCAAGTTTGTACGGCATCTTGTTACGGTTTATATCGTAGAGGAATTTTTTTAGAATTTTTAATCGAACAATTTTTCAAAGCGATTCTAATTTCAGTGAAATTAGTGCTTTTCAACTGGTTGTTATTTATGTACATTATATATAACATGCGTTATTTATGTTATTTATATTGTAGTTTTATTGAGACCTTTGTTGCTCGATTTCTACTTTCGTATCATTCACTGTTTCACGAAATCTTTTCTACGAGCCTTATTTTCTGTCGATACTTAAATAATCATAATTTAATATCAGAAAGAAAATAGAAGAAACGTGCGTATGCTTGTTAGAAGATGAGTAAAACATACAGCACGGTGTGATCGTTTGTTTCTTTAGTCGATGCTTCTAGTTTCAAGCTTAAAGCTTCCACCTTAAAGCTTCAACATCGTACGATATCGGCCCTAAAATTCAATCTTTAAAGTCGAACAACTGCAAAGTTTCAAAGATTTCAACCACGTACGATATCAATGGCAATTTCTCAAGAAACTCAGTTTTGGAATATTCAACTTTCTATAATTTATATTTAGTGGGATAACGACTACTTGTAATTTTCATCGTTTCATCCACAAAATAAAATGAAAGGTTTTAAAGGAACAGGCCACTCTGGTTATTTACAACACAATGATACAGGCTGAGGGTTTAGGTTGCACAACAAAACTTCACAGACATCGACTTTACGCAGCGCTAATCTGAAAGCTTGTGTGATGGAATAAGTGACTCGATCGTTTACAGTCCCGTTTTAAAAGCATATCTCGCGACAAACTGCGAGACGCGGGTCTTTCAGTTGCAAACGAGCCGTTTATTGAAGAATCGCAGGTGCCTGTTAAAGATTTTCTTGTTTCCATCGCGACATGCTCGCCTCGACATGCATTTTTTTCCATCCTCGCATTTCAGGTGTCTTCAGCCTTCGGTGGAATGCGTATGATCGAAGTTGCAGGGGTTAATTGCGTGCGTCGAGTCATTAAGCAATTATCAAGTAACAGGACATCGGCCTGGTAAATCCACGCCACGGTAATTTCCATCCGTTTCATCGTCGTTTTCCGTGTCTTATGAGATGAATTGACTTGTCTTGAATCGTAGGGAGTCGGTTCGACCGTAATTTCGTTCGATCGTTATTACCCTCTGAATTGTACGGCGAATAAATGAAGTTATAAGAATTAGGTAAAATAATGAAATTATGGCTTATACGATAAGATATAACTTTGTGTATATATATTTTTTAATCACAATAAACGGTACATGTAACAATGAAGTATGCGTTATATAAATAAGCAACGAGCACACATTATGGTAATACGGTTCGTTAACGAAGAGTTTCAAGAGTGTCTTGGATAATTTTCACACAAAATTCCTGGAAAGAAACATATTGCGGTGATACCGTACGATTACCATAAAAAAATGTGAGAGGGAAAAGAACAAGCACTTCGGGCATGGCGTGGACAAACTCGATGGATAAATTCGATAGACAGATTCTTAATACGATCAATTCTAACATCTGAATATAATATTTTAGTTAACAACTTAGAAATAAACCAGCTGAATTAATCGAGAAAAATTTGGAATTCAAGTTAACTACGACTGGGGCTAATTTAAATCAAAATTCTTTGAAAGTTGGCGAAGATACCGATGACAGGCGTGATTTTTCAGTTGAAATCCGATGGTGACTATTATAAATTGCAAGATCACGATTGTTTCAATGCGTCGAAAATTTCTATCTTTTTCTTTTTTTTTTTTTTTTGTCACTCGTCCGATAAAATTAATCGACGAGAATTTTATGCCGCGACGGTATATTTTTTCGTCGGTTATTATCTTGAAAATTTGATCGGCTACCGAGTATCATCACCATTAACTTTGCGAAACAATCACGCATTTCATGGTTCGTGCGTTCACCCTTACGAGAGTGCGAGTCTCGTAATCGATTGAGAAACCGCCACGAATGCCATCTCAGGTGTTGTTTTTCCCACAAGTCATCGCACCTTTGAGAAACCATCCAATTCAGCCAGTGTCCCCGAAAAAACTGACACGTTCGTAATTCGCCAGAAGCTATTAGGGTTGTCGACCGCCATACTCCCCATCTCTCATCCACGAACTGGTTCACAGGAAACCTGTCATTTCCTAATAACTTTTTCAGTTGGCGATTATTAGGCCTTTAAGAAGTGTTTAAAGCACGTCGTTTTATCGTATCGCATTATTTTTTATTGGTTCCGATTAAAACCTAGAGATGCATGGAATAAGGAAAATAACTGGCTGGTTTATCGCGCGATATTATGCTGATATCATTCTGATCGCCGGCTTTATTATTATTATTATTATTATTATGTTTTATTATTAACGTAGCATATTAATTTATTACTTAATTTTAAAGCTACCGCGAGTTTCACTTTTGTCGGGATGTTTTTCATACAGAAAAATTCTTTTGCCATGGAAAGCTTCCATAACTTTGATCTTCAAGGAAGAATTCATTGTTTTTATTTGGTAAGAGCATTTAGTATATTCTTGTTGCGAGAAAGTTTCGTCATCGAAGGTTCTAATGTTTTAACTCATTTTATTTGAGTCTTAAGGTATATTCATTGCACGTAAGTCGAACAACAATTGTTTTCCGATTTCAGTTTATAAATTGCGAAGAAAATTTATTTTCCAAGAAATTTACATAATTCTAGTGGACTGTGATATAACAAAGAGCAGGGTAATTGAAATATTTCCCAGATTTCTACAATCTCTGTGACTAATTTCACCATTCAATAAACTCGTTGATTACATGTTCAATTTAATTAGAAAAGTGCTTACGTAATCGAGATTCTAGTTGGTTAACGTACATTCTTTTCTCACAATCGACTCAGCCAGCGTACAATGAAATTTCTTTGAACGACACGTTCGCCATATGAAAAGAAAGAAAGAACAAGGAACGAAGTCGAAAGCAGGGAGCTGAATTGGAAAGTTTTACACACAAGCAGCCCATACATCAAAATATTTTTCTTCTTCCCACAAAAAAAAAGAAGTTCATTCTTTTCTGTTGTAGCCGTCTTGGTATGGCAGAGCAAACATTCTGTTTTGCAAATCATTTTCGTTTGAATGCAGAACCGGGTGGCTTAATAACCACGTTTCACCAATGTGTTTTGATAACTTTATTTTGGCAACCGGTTAGTAGCAAAAATACAATGACACGTCATTTCGCGGGGATAGGTACATCGTTTGTTCTTCGATAATTTGTCCAACTAATTTTTCATTTAAGACCGAATGAAATTCTTATACGTCGATAGTCCCGTTTTCCATAGCTTTGCTCGATTCCACTAATTTTCTTGCTTTAATAATCTTCTTGTTTTCATGAAATCACGTGCTTGATGATTCGAATCTTTAATCGCCTTTAAGTAATCAAAGGCCACACGAGTCTCTAAGAAGCCAAGCTGATGCACTTTTTCTGAATTTCTCGGTTTCATTGTACAGGTACACGATTAATGTTCCATTCTCAAGAGAAAAATCACTTGCGCAAGTTCATTTATCACAAGAACACGGCGCAGATAATGGAAGGTCTTGTACTATACGTATGAATCAGTATTCGTATCCTCATTTTTCTCTACTGTTCAATTTAATGAACCTTCTGTCCAGCCTCTCATACGCTATCCTTACGAATCTGGTCAAAAAAATTTTCTCCGTTCCATGAACCCGTAAAACCACGTCTCCGTAAACTCGCTTAAAACACAAGCTGCGGCAACGTCTCGCCTTCAAAATAATCATTCTCCTCGCCTGTACCCCCTTCCAAAAAACTCTCACCCCGTTCGATGAAAAAGCAGCAAGCGTTCGAAGAAAACGCGGCAGACTTTTGTTGCGCGAAGCTCGAGAACCGAAGGCCCTAAAGTCCAAGAGGAAGAAGCGCTAAGAAGAAATTCGATTTCTTCGCGCACAGAACAAAACCAAAGAGAATACATATATACATACATACATACATACCGGTATAAGCGTTTCGAGTGGATGTACGTTGGAAGAAGTGGACCTCGCGGTCTCCTTACGGGGCCCCGTAGCTTACGGATCGATTTTACACGTGCAATACTTTTTGATTACTTTAGGAAGGGGGCCCGAGGTGGGGCCCCGGCGTGTCTCAGCGCCCTGGCTTTCCGTGGGCACGGAGGGGGCCCATCGACGGGGGGACTTTGCCCCCACAAGTGGCTCCCCGGTAGCGCCGTCGCGCACCTGCCGCTTATTCCCACGCCGGGACTCACGTTCGCCTCATCTTTCCTCTGTTCGTGTTTCCCGCTACCCCTCGACACCCCTTGGCCGCCTCTCTTTCTCTCTTCTTCAACTCCTCCTTCCCCCAACCTTTCTCTCTCTCTCTCTCTCTCTCTCTTCATCTTACTCTCTACTTATTTCCCTGTCTTTTTTTTCCATCTTGATTTTACTCTATTCCTCTCCTTTCTTCTGTTTCTTCTTGTTCTTACAGTGTACGACCCTCTCTCGTCAACGGCGGCACACGTGTGCACCACGGGCCCCTTCTACGAGGGCACGCTTATTTATTTTTAGATATTTTCGTACGGCCGCGAGATATACAACCCTGTACGCAAGCCACGAATTTCGAACGAGGTGCCGTTTCCCCCTACCCTTTGCACAGGCCACCATAATATTCCGGCGGTACGTGATCATGGGATTTGTCTGCGAGGGAATGTGAATTTGAAGAACCAACCCTACCGCGTTCCTTCGCCCATCTTCGGGCCAGTCGCGTTCTCTTTAACGCGGGAAAGTATTTAGTCGATGCACGTTGTTTCTCTGTTTGGTCTTACAGTTTTGTTTTAATCTCGTAATCTTTTTCACTTGATAAAACGCCAACGAGATTGAAATATACAAATTCCAAGGTCAAGGTCCTGAGACTTTAGGGTTCAAGGATGGTTAGGCTCGGTAGAGGGGATATTTTGCTTGACGAGGAAGATTAAATTGGAGTTTAGGGAGAGACGATGGCAATTTTCTTTCTCAGAGATTTGCATAGACGTAGTTTTATTTGCCACGAGATGATAGGCGATCAATGGCGGAAGAATTTTCTTACGAAAGTTCCTATTTCGGACGATGGTTTAGTATACAGTCTAGTGAATTTTCTTTTCGGAATTCGTATTTGTCAGGCGATCTAATTTGCCACGTTCCAAAGTCACAGCGTGAACCAACAAAACGAAGAATCACGACACAGACAATCGACCCCGAAAGAACGATCGAATTATTCTCGACAGGAATTGTTACAATTACGCTTTCCGGTTTCGTATTATGCGTATTATTCAGGTTGACGTGTTTTTGTAAGGCACGTTGCACGGCGAAAAGAAAAGAAAGAGAATCGCAGGGAACACGCGAACATCGTGAGTGAAATAAAAGGACGCAGTCAGTAAAATGGATAAAGTGGAACGAGAAAACGGACACCTCGAGTCGAGGATGTCGTTCTGGTTAGGAATTCTGACGGGTTCTTTCGTCGAAGAAATCCAATACTCCGGCGACGTCTGGTCGTGGTCGAACGGTCGTTTTGTTTGACGTAGGCACCAATGCACTGATATTCGACCAGATTCCTTATGGATTACCTGTATCCATCTTCCAACAACGCAACACCGATCAGTTTTCTTTCTTACATGTTAAACACTGTGACAGGTACACGACTGTTAATACAAGCTTGTCGCAATTAAGAATGTTCAGCCTCTTTTACTTTACTTTCGGTCTTTCGTCATCTTCGAATCTTCTTGATAATCGTTAGTTGCTGTGTAGGTTAGAAATTTAGTTTTCTACCTATGTGAAAATCTTTCATCAACCTGGACAAGTAAACTCTCTGTACAGAATTGACATTGTCGGTATAGATATCGATCTTTATCACTGATTTTACTATTCTTCTTCGCAGCTGCAATCTTTCCACTCGACTTTATCGGAATTCTATAGAAAAATTCTACAAAACGCGCGAAGATATTTTACTAAATTATAAAGACAACAAATTAGATATCAATGGAATGGAATCAAATTATTCGTCTTCTGGTTCAATCTCATCCAACGCTCTCTCTCCTTTATCGTATCTAGTTAAATAATCTTTTACGTTTATTTAATTTCTTCCAACTCTAAAGCAAATGCAATATCTGCCTGAAAACGTTTGAACGATCGAACCCATGAATCTCCAAATGCAAATACTTCCATCGACAAACACCTGCAGCTACCTAAATCTCCAACACGAACACCATTACTCACCCTCAGAAAATTAAATACAATACCTCGGTGGAAGAAATCGAATTTCCTGCAACGAACCAACGAAAACTCCATAGGTATTTCACTATAGATCCGATCGGACACGCATCCACCCTCATTACCCTCCTACGAGCAGCCGAAAGAATCGTGTACGAGCGTTCTATTTAAGAATTCCATTGTCCACCCCGAGGGGTAGCGTGTTCCCGCCAGGAACGCGTCGAAATCGGTGTCAGGGTAGTGGAGGAATCCCGCATCACCGCTATTGTTGTTCGTCAACCCCACGCGAGGGTTGCACGCCGGGACAAGTGGCATTGTGTGTTTTTTGGGGGGAGATAGGGAACATTGCACAGGTGCACAAGCCTGCGTAAAGTGCATAATGTGAATCGCTGAATGGAGGGATGGGAGTGTAAAAGGAGGGGAGACGAGGAGTTTCTGGACAAACAGGCCCCCTCCCTGTGCAGGAAAATTAGGAGCCTTTTTAGACCGAGGAAGAAAGAAGGGTGGCTGCCTGGTTTCCAGACGCTCGCGCATTTTCATCTGCGCCCTAAAATTGCCGATACGCGAGGGCAAAAAAAGGAGGACGAAAATCCTCTCATACGGAGATTTTGTTCTTTTTTTTTTTACGAAATTCTTGAAAGGTCTGTCGAGGGTTTTGGTCGACTTTGCGTGTTTTTTTGGCGTCTAAGGAAATGCTCGCTGGAAGAAATTGGGATTATTTTTAATTCGATTGGAAATTCGTAGATCTATTCGAAACTTATCGAGGTTAGAGGTATATTTGGGAAATGTTCCATTTTCCTAAAACAAGCAACATGAATATACGTAACTTGAGTTTTAAGCTTGACTATTTTATACAATTAGGCGTATTTATTCACGAAAACAATATTTTGCTTAACTTCATATCCTAACCATTTCTACCCTTTTATATAAAATCGTATCTATGTATAATCGCTGGATTTCAGAAATATGTTGCAGTTACGTTTCTAATAAACTGTTTCATAGGATATTTATTAAACATACGAGGTATATTTTAATAAGTAAAAGTAGCGCTTCGATACGACAAGCTAAAGAATATTCCATCGAATTCTTAAAACTATTAACCCGAAAAGATTTCCGGCGAAAAGGAACCGGAGCTGATCCTTTTTCATCCCTAACTTCCGATACAAAATTCTACGCTATATCGTAAGCTTGTATATTTGATATTGTATGTATTTAATATCACATAAGAGCAGGACCGTGTAATATCAACTTTCAAGTTGCACGAAGCTCACGCTTCGTCTCTAAACTCGCCGATTCTAATATCCTTCGAAAAGTATCGTGAGACGGTTCCTTCTTACGCATCTAGAGCCCTCGTGTTGAACAAAACCTCCAACGAAACGTAATCCCACTTTGACGTTCTTTTCTTATTTCTTATCTCGAGAAACTTCTAGAACGCGCTACAGAACCGTCTCATCCAACAAAATAAAATTCTACTGTGACATTCTTTTGCCATTTTCACTTCAATAGGTAATTTATCAGCAAAACTCGAAGGTACCTTACAGCACCATCACATCCGACGAAACGTCGAAACAGTCTCGCGAATGCGATACCAGCTCGATCTCTCCTCCATTCTTTATTCCTTTCATAAAAAGCGTCCGAGAGGAACGTGGACGTTTTCACGAGACAAGGATTAAACTGTGTCTTCAATACCGGGGCAGATCCGGTCCCAAGGTTACCTCGTTCATGCGTAAGTGGCTGTGTCTCGAGTCGTCGAAGACAGAACCCGATAATCGGTACGGCTGCGAGGAAATTACATACCGGCGCGCGACTTGTAACAATGTATACACTGTTCACTTGAACGGTTGATCACGATTATCGAGGTAAACACGTTGAGGCTAAAAGTGAAACGTCGTTTCACAAAGCCGATCCGTGCAGAACGACTAACCAAGATGCTCTTCTGGCATCTGCCCGCGAGCTGTGCGATGTTTTCACGCGATACGACAAGAACAGCCCTTTGCCTCTGTCCTTAGGCGTATGTCCATTTGCACGACAGGGTTATTCGAGTAATCCTAAATTTTCACGTTTGTTAATTTAATGTTGAACTTGGCGCGGAATAATCAGAATTCACGTTTGTCGAGAGACGCCGTTAGTCTTTGATATATTGGCTTGGCAACTAAGTGATTGCGGATTTTGTAATTACCACCTAATGACAAAATCCGCAATCACTTAGTTGCCAACTCAATACGAGCTATTTCATGTACAAATGGTGTAAGTCAGAAAAGTTGAGTATTGCACGATATGAGAGATAAATTGAAAATTCTGTAAGGGGTCGAGCGGACGATTCTCGCTTAATCAAGGCCACCGAGAAACTAATTAAATATACTTACGCGACACAGAACCAAGGGTAGGCTTTCGAGATATGCTCTGTTAAATCAAATGTTCAAAAGATCGACTCATACATCTTTTGCATTAGATTGTGGATTTCTATGAGCCATCACTTAGCTCGAGTCCGATAACCCTATCTTGCCTTAAGACAGGTGTTCGTTTGAGAATCGCGAGTGACGAGTTATATTCGTTAACTTTGAGAAATTTTCTCTCGGATAGACAGTGAAGAATCATAAATTCTTTTGCGCCTATTTTCTCTAGTTTTCATTTCTAATAGTACGTTTCGTAATACATCGATGCCGGGCCGGCGAAGTCGCAAGGACCATGGCCATCGACCTTAATTCTTCCAACTAGCTAAACGTTCGTTGTTTTTGCCGCTGACTTACCAAAGAATAGCACAGGTTTTGAACGTATATAAAAAGGACACGTGCACGCGCGTGTGTATGTTAGAAAGACCTGTACTATACAACTCATGCACTTTGCAACATACGGGTACCTAATTTGGTATCCCTTGAAAGTGATTTATAAATGACATGCAAGCACGAACGATTGCTACGACAGGCACATACTGTCTGCACTATTTTACAATCTTCCATAGCACGAAACAACAATAACGTACTGACCGAAATTATCTCAAGAAATATCCTAAACGTCAGACGAACTCCTGTTGTTGAAACTCCTGAGCTCTGATGTTAAGAGAAGAATTAAAAAAAAAAAAGAAAGAAAAGAAAGAGAGGGGGAAGAGGAAGAGAAGGTGTACACATAAAGAACAGAGTGTCTTGGCACGGAATAGCAGTTTTATTTCCACGGGGCCAGTAAACTATTGTGATTGCTCGTAAAAGACGCGGAGCAATTGGAGCCTGACGGAAACGGGCCTTACTGCCGCCAGATCGCCATTGGTCGAGACGAAAGAAGAGTGGATCAGGCCCGGAGCTTCCACCACACCTTCGTGATAGTTGCTTAGACGCTATTGGTCGGCCACTTGGGTCCTTTCAGGGCCCCCCTTTGGTCCTCTCTTTATCCCCCTTTTTCTCCACACGTTGATACACGTTCTCCCACCACCACAAAGTGGTACCCCACACGCGGCACCTTGGGTGCCCCTTCTTTCTATCCCCGTGTCGTACTTACTTTTCTTTCCATTTGTTTGACTTTGAAACTGTTTGGCCGGGGCTTTGGCCTCGCCTCTGTGCCTCGTTTCGCACAGCCTTTCTCTTTCCGTGCGTTCATCATCATTATCCTGGTCGTCATTATTTTCGTGTCTACGCTCTCGACTCGCGGTGCCCCGGTAACGCGACCGTCGTTATTTTCACCGTAATTACCTCGTATATACCGTCGAAAAGGGGACCGTCGTACCCGTCTTCGGACTTTCGACGCGTCGATATTTTATTCCGGTCAATCGGTACGCGGCCCTTACCGACTCTTGCTCGTTGTATATGGAACGTGTAGCGCCCGATGAATTCCATCGTTCCATCTTCGCATCGCGGTTTACAACGCGTTCACTGGTCATCGAATTTGTTCTTATCTATGACAAGGTACAACTTAGATTATGACAACACCGATATGTGAACATTCTTTGATAATCGTATGTATTTTGATCGGAAAACTAGAGTCTCTTACTTTAGGGTCTCTTATTTTGGTAACAAACTGTCAACGATCGTTGGACAAACAGATAAGAACGTTATTAGATAAAGAAATGATGAAAGTCGTAAGAAACATAGTTGGATGAAAATCGAACGTGCGTGTGGAGATTGCTGATAGCTGAATAATGCGACGAATATAATAAACAACAAGTTCTCGTAGCATTTTCGTAGCATTATAATGCGAAATTAATGGTCCTTCGCGATTGAGTCGGTTGTTCGTGATTAATGCTCGATAATTACACGTATCGTATAAAGTGACGTAGAAAATACTTGGACCAGATAGACAGCTTATGACTTGTGCCATCCTTTAAATAAATACGTAGACGATAATAAATAGCGTTCGCTCGTTTGTTCTTCTATCTCCTTTTACGCAGCCTGGCTTTGCTATTAAATGTTAGTTAAAATTCCTTTGGATACAAATACTCGCACCATGTTAAATCATGTTGATCTAACATTGTCATTTTTATTAATATTATATGGTCGACTGAAGTTTTGAACGTTCAGAAAAACAAGCATTGAGAATTATTTGATGTATTCTTACGTTCGGCGAGTGTTCTCGCGCGTTTTAACAATTTTTATTGCTTTAAGGATATCGTTTTTATTTGATGATCATCCGTCTGGCTTAAATGTTATGTTAGTATTTGCTCGCTTCTTTGCATTAAGCGGATTGCTGGTGCTACGCAAATTCTTGCGTAAAGCTGCACGCGAGTCTCCACTGCTAATGGTACGTAACAGCTATAATTATGGTCCTATTATGAGACAGCTGAGAGTAAGCACGTTGAATAAATAAAAGAAAAGTAACTGATTTTACGTACGCCTGTGTGATATTTAATTCCAAACAAACGTAATTGAATTATGCTAAATATTTCACGATAGTATTACATTTACAGGTAACTTTATTGAATACATTGCTACGATAATTATGTTACAATCCATTTGCGGAAGAATTATAAATATTAGGTTGTCCGGAATGTTTCTTTCGTTTTATAAGGAAATAACATTTTATATTAATCTATTGAATTATGCACCAACATAATAACCGAAGTATAACGAAATGGATGATACTTAATTCGATAGAATAATATAAAAGAGAAATTGTTGTTCATCTATCATCAGCTTATGAAACGAAAGAAACTTTTCGGACAACCTAATAGTAGAGTTAGGTTTAAAATATATATTTAACGTTGGAAAAAAGATTAAAATACGTTTAAAGTGGAAATCGAAGCTGTAAGTGGAAAACACAAAACTCTTTATCACGTTGTAATTAATATTCATATCAAATTTCATTCCGCTCCTTTCACTTTGCCTTCCAGTGAAATTGAAACATAAATTTCGTGTTCAATTTACGGGCTACACACAATTAAATATAATCTGAAAGCCGAGCGAGAAAAATGACGCTCGTACAAATAAGATTACTCGTTAGGTTTCAAAAATAATTCATTTTACGTACATAGCTCTCGATCGAATTTCTGAATACTTTGCTTCGTTAACAAATACTCTCACGAATGATACTATCTGCTTCTTGCGATGCGTTTGTCGTTAGAAAAATCGAATATTTCGTATGTTAAACTCGAAAGATTATCATTTAAGCTTCTCATGGTATATATTCAAGTATGTTCGAAAAATTCCGATTTTTGTAATAAGTGTTCGTTTGCTGAGTCATTGTGCGGCTATTGAAGTAAAAAAAGATGCATAAATCATGCAATAAAATACTTCCTATCGTTCTCCTATAATTTCATTCAATTCTACGTTTTATATTCTAAGCATATGTTAATCTTTATCCGATAAAATTTGTTATGGACCTGATTTCCGTATTCTTGAGGAGTGTGCACATCTGCAGAAGCCTTATTTATGCCACGTAGGGTAAGTAATTATGGGTAAGATTCGACCCGAGGAGATGCCGCTCTCTCTCTGAAAGGATACTCTTTAATTTTTATTTCTTGGACCTGATACACATCCCAATTTAAAATTTTTTTTCACTCGCCGTAAGAACAATGACACAGGATATCGTATTATTGCGTTTTGATCGTGTTTTATCAAACACGAACACAAATTATACGTTTTCTTTCATATTAAAGATTACCTGCAATTCGACAGCTCTGTAATATTTTTCTTTCGCTTAAAAATTTATTTTCGAATTTTTATTTGATTCGAGTAATTTTTTATCGACTCAAGTAATTGCACTTAATCTTACGATGGCTCACGATATTTTCCATCTGACGATACTTTCGTGTGTCACTGTATTCTGCCACTTAACCCCTTAACCTACGATTTGATTCAATCATCTACCACGGGTTATGCCCGTAATATTTACGTTTGGCCCGATCATCGTACCACGGGCTATGCTCGTAGTTGTAGGTTAAGGGGTTAAAGATACGCGCGCATAAACAAATTTTCTGCTACAAATGTTACGCGTAGCGTGTAAATTTTTCAAAATATATGGCACCTCGCTCATAATTACTCGCAGTTGTATTCAAGAGCGCGGAAACATTTTTCTCACGTATCTTCCACAAGTATCCCGCACTCTATTCATTGTTCCATCCTATTTTACTTATGTGCATAATTAGAACGTCCAATTAGACGGTGTTGTGCCGCGTACGAAGCAAAGGCTACACGCTTTAACACTTTGCCGACCGCTATAATTAGCATTCTTAGGAATGCTATCAACGGGACGATCGGAGATTGGTTTTTAGCACTTGCTGAATTTCATCTGGCTTCATTGGAGAATTTGAAACGTTAAGAATGTTCGTTGAAAGAATACAACGGTGTAAGGAATAAAAATTCTGCGGGAAGTTGCTAAGGCACGTAACAGTTAATTGTCTTTCAAGATCCTAAAAGATATAAAAGAAATTCGTGGCTGACAAAAGGTTTACTCGCGATACAAAAATTCGCACCGTATTCTACGCAAGCGTAACATTTGTATTGTTTTATATAATGCGCATATTATAACAATAATATTATTTAATTATCGTATATCGCAAAATATACGAGTTTGTTCGACGAATATCGAAATATCGTGTTACTGAAAGTTTAACAAATTTTATTTGGTCTTTTTTCACAAAGAAAAAAAAAAAAGAATCTGGTTCCCAAATACGAGTACGAGGCAGTGATTTCTAACCGACAATTCCACCATCGAACGTGGTACAATTTCCGAACACAGCCGCAACCTAAAACACTGTATTCAAGTGGGAATGAGCACGATAAATCTGGCGGTACCCGAAAATCATCCTTTCATTTCCTGTCCGAATGGAACAGGAAGACCTTCGAACAGACCTCGAAGGTAAAAATCCTGCTTGGCCTTTGATTACCGAAAACAATTTCACACTTTCGCCGCGGAAGAACGCCGCCTTTTGCCAGCACATCCTTCTCTTTCCAGTTGATCCTCGTTCGATTAGGCTGCCTGTTGCAAAAATCAAAGAAATCGAAACACTCGCTAAAGTCGCTTTCTCTGCCAGCAAAAATGAAGCGGAGGGCACGCAGCCTTATAAAAGTTCAACCCCCCAGCCGCAGGCGAAATCACGTTTCACTTATTTCGTTAACGCGTTGCTGGCAAATACAAATTTTACGATTTCGCGATATTTTTGAAAAATGTACCCGCGTCTATGGAAGTGAAAATTGATTTATTGGGTTGGTAACTAAGCGATTGCTTAATCATTGTTGTCATCAGATGGTATTGGCAAAATCGATATCAACTCAATATCGTCGAGTTGCATTACATTCTAAGGCACACGCGAACAGATTTCGACGAGCGAATTTTGTAAAAGCGTGTGTGAGCAACGCCTTACACACCGCGCTCTCTGCCAATGAGTTTTTCATCAGCGGACGTATCGTAGTTGCACAATCTACAGATTCGAGACTGTTTTCTTTTCTGAAAAACCAAAAACCACTCCAAAGGACATCATTTTGGAACTTTGGACAACGTTCGAGAGATTGTAACCGAGCAATTTAAATTCAGCAATAAATTGCAGCACTGTTTCCGAGAATGGAAGCACCGCCTTTGGCGGTGTATAGGGTGTACATTCTCGAGGGAACTTGTATCTTGAAGAGAAGAGCGTACGATTTTCGTTAAACGACGTACAAACGTTCCCACGGAACTTGAGTTCTATTCATTCTGACACACCTCGTATATTCTGTTTCTTCACCCGTCTTCGGTTTTTCTCTATATCCCGTTGCAAATCGCCTTACAAATATATAAATATCGATAGAAATACAATACATAACACGCGATATAAAGATAAATTTCGGCCGCGTTTTTCGACAGAGGAATATGAAAATCGCCTACGGCCGATTGGTCCAACAACGTCTCTCACGCTGGCGAGGGAACAACCGGGATACGCGTTGCGCTCGGCTATTCCGCCAGAAGCAGCGGACAACAAGAAGAAGAAATGGGAATGAGAAGAGAGCTGAACGGCCGCGAGATATGACGGAAAGAACACTGTGGAAGGTGGGCAGCAGACGAAAAAATTAGCAGCAACAAGTTTCAAGCTGTGCAATAATTCCCGAGGCGCGTGTTACACAGCCTCCATGGTCCGTTGCTATTTTTTTCTTTTTCCAAAAATTTATGGGCGCAGCCACTCTCGCCCGCCGCGAGCTCAATTCGCACGAATAAAACGAGAAAAATAAGCGTTTGGTCCTCGGCCACTGGCGACGTACGTACGAGCATCGTTCTCTCCTTCTTTCCCTAGGATATGCAAAAAAGGAGACAGGATCGAATAAGTATGTAAGGATATTAAACGAAAGTGTTGGTGAATTTAGGGACTTGCGCTGCGCGCTCTATAGGAGACACCGCCAACAGAAGTTGCGCGCTTCTCTGCCAATGTTTTTCTGCTCTTGCTGTAATGTAGTTGTAGGGAAGCGCAGGGTTGCTTGTTGTACAGGGTTAACCGGTTGAGTATTTGCAGGTGCACGGATGAGATTGGAAGTCTGAAAGGATGATCGTGTTTCGAGGAATATTTTTTTTTTAGCTTGCTGGAATGTACTGGGTGAATCATTACCGGCTAAAGCGAAGAACATTAATCTCTCGTATTGGTTTATATTCGATAAGCTAGTGTCAGAAACTGTTGCTGATTTGCACGAATTTTTATATCCTCGTTATCCATGCAACGTATAAAGATGACACGCGAGAAGTATGATAAACCGAATTTTGTCCATCCTCTCGCTTTTATGCCACTCGATTACTCGAAAGAAACATTTAAATACGGGATGCATAGTTGAAGAAGGGAAGAGATACGAGGCGTGTCGAAATAGCTGACAAGTCTTAATTGATATCGACGTGGCGATTTTTTAATAAACATCCGTCCGTGATAAATATTTTATCGATATAATGGCGACAGTCGTGGCCCGTTATAATGCTAATGAAATTTCCAAATATTTCACGTGGCCTCGTAATTAAATAATTAAATTGGCAAGCGAGACGATTCCAAACAGCTCTTTCTTATCTTTATTTGCGACAGAATTTGCGCGCGTTTAATCCACATTACCAAACCGTTTCATGTATCAAAAATATACGCGAAACACGTTATAGTACGTGTGTGGAATCGTTGTAACGCCTTCGTAAAAATAAAGATAACACGGTTTATCGTAAGAGAGACAGTGACGTGGTTCGATGAGCTCTCTTTTTTTTTTTTTTTTTTTTTTTTTGCAAAATTACAGCATAAACGTCAACACGTAAACATAATCCCCGGTAGCCGTTTAGCAGAATTTATGGCGGCGCTTGAGAGGAAACGGTGCTTATGTCGAACGCGTTTTTAATGATCATGCGATAATGCCAAACTCGTTAATTTCGTATCGATAACAGAAAGATTTAAGACTAAACATAATTACTCCCGCGGCTCGTTTATTGTATCCACAGTCGTCTTTTATACCGACGCATAAATGTTTTGGGCTATTAACGAGCAGGAAGTTGGTAACCGGTGATATTTATCTGGTCGCGTTTCGTTCGTCTTTCGTGTCACGTTTAATGGCCTCGTTAAAAAGCTCCATTCACGGCGTTTTCAGTCGCGTGTAATGCAAATCGACGCGATTTATTTTAAAGCTGAAACTAACAGCACATCAAGGAACGCAAGACATTTTCATAGCGCTTTGTTTAAACAGTTTATATTGTCTCCGAATTAACTCGATAATGGACCATTAAATCGCTCGTGATATTATGTTCGAAATGAAATTTTCCCATCTTTGTCCTACATCGTACACATTTCATTTCTCATTCTTATTTCTTCTAATTCCAATTCTAAATTATATGCACAAGGTAACTCGCAGGACTTCGTTAGCGTACGTATAATTTCAAGTAAAATATGTTACACATGGATCGATTTATCTTCTTCCTCAGATACGGAAGCGATAAACGATGATTTTACAATGACTGTGAATTGCGGAATCGTAGTTTGAAGAGAACAGATCACAGAATATTGGAATGTTATTTTTCAACCGGGAGTTAATTTACAGAATAAAAATACTTTTCATATATTTGAAATTATAAAATTGATTTCTCCGATCGATTAAAGAGAACAGTCGTTTACAGTTAAAATAAGAAAAGACAAGCTTTCGTAAGTGCGGTAGTTTCGAATATAAAAGTTCTCTCGTTACTTTATTATTGACTCTTTTGTTATTTCTTTGTTACAGGAGAATATCGAGCCGTCACGACTGCCGTTGAAAAAAGTGAGTAATTAACATTTTAATATCATGAATATTATGACCAGGTGGAATAATCAATACCCTAATCGATGAATTTCTAAAACACTAAATTTTTCATCAATTTTCTTTCAATGGTACACAGTATTTTCATCTGTATGTGTAACTTGGGAATATAAATTTTGCTTAACGCATATACACGTTCGTAAGATCGAAAGAGTTCAACATCTTCATATATTTTGGGATAAATGAAACGCTATCTCGTGCAGTTTCATTGAAATTTTTCTTCTTGCTCTCGATCTGCCTATCGTCAGATCAGCAATTTTCTCGTCGATGATCGTATAGCTCCGGAAACACGTTTAAAACTGCCAGATATATATCACAAAATTTTCTCCTGCGATCCTCGATCTGCGAAAGGGAAAAAGATATTTAGATGATGTCCGTTATCAGCGAGTTATGGCGCGCGACGAAAATTGGTCGCACTTTGGCCGCATATAAAACAGGCAACGTGCACTTCCACTACCCATTAAATACGTGTAAGTGGAGAAATTAACGCGCGTTAAAATGATTTACACAACAACTAATTAGCCTCGCGCTGAAAATTCCAAGGATACGCACATCTCGTGATAGTTTCTTCGTGCTTAGACTGCGTTCTCACTGAAGCAACAGAAGGAGGATGTTCCATTGATTGTTGTTGCTGCATGTCACAAATAATATTCGATAGATGTCGAATAGTTGGGAAAATAGTTGACAATCGATATATTTGGTTATAACTTTGCTTTTGGTTGAACGTTAAATGTATCAATTAACGAGGAAAAATTCGATTAGCTTCGATGGAAAGAATGTTATATTTTTGATCGAGAAAGACAGATAAAAAAATATTAGGTTTATAAGTAGTTTGTTTTATATTAGTTTATTGAATTATGCACGAATATAATAATAGAAATAGAACGAAATGGACGATACCTGATTCGGTAAAATAATATAAAACAAAAATTGTTGTTCATCTATTATCATCTTATGAAACGAAAGAAACTTTTCGGACGACCTAATAGATAAAGATTGATGGATATTCGTATCATTCGGACATTTTATCTCATTTCACACATTTGTTTAACAGGTACACGTACGTGTAATAAGAAATAGCTGCGAGTCTAAACCATAAATTATAAGAGCTGATACAAGTGTTACACTGTTTCATAATGTCTCTAATAAATGCAACAAGTACGTAATAGCCTAGTAAATAAATTCTCTGTAAATAAATATTCTATTACGTAAGTGTCTACTACCACGTACGTAAGCTAAGTAAATGTGATACTAAGCGTAAACGCGTATAAAAACTTGATTAACTATGTGAACCTAAGCTAAGCAATCTCTAAAGATAAGAATAAAGAATAATAAGATACAAGAGAATAATTGATAATAAACGATATCTTCTTATCTACAATAAAAAGGTATAATATAATACAAATTATTTGATTTTCTTCGTGTTCCATCTGTTTACAAACCACTTTCCCGTAGTAAGAAAGTGACTAACTGCATCGTTTAAATTCACAAAAGTTGACAAAGATACTTTTCTCGAGACAATTGATCATCACTTACGAATCATCTAGCAAACATCAAAAAGTTTATTTATAACAAAAGTTATTCTTCGATTTGTATCACTTTGAGAGTAAACAGCAATGGTAACAGCAACGATGCCTTTTTACTGGCGATAAAAACGCGAAGAAATATGGAGAAACCGTCGAGTATAGCAACTTGTTCGATGGAACAGCAACGAAATCCGTTCGTCGTTGCCTCAGTGAGGACGCAGCCTTATCTTTCTCGTTTCAAAAGCTAT
The DNA here is from genome assembly GCF_910591885.1 of Bombus terrestris. Lineage (NCBI taxonomy): Eukaryota > Metazoa > Arthropoda > Insecta > Hymenoptera > Apidae > Bombus > Bombus terrestris. Next base: position 3,048,528 of record NC_063282.1, on the reverse strand, counting down.
TGCGATTCGAAGCACGTTTGCCTTTCTGTACCTGCAGGCACCGCGAAAGTTTCCAAATGGGAAAAATGAGAAAAAGGGTAAAAATAAGGTAAACGCGACACGTTGGCGGTCGTAATTCAGGAACAGGTTTCATTCTTCGCTGGAAGGTCTTTTGACGCGTAAATCCCTGACGTTTATAATTGCTTCACGGCTATAGTATATTTTATTGAAAGGTACGATGAATACAGTAAGTCGGCGTTATTAACGTTTGATACATGATATTGATTAAATGTTAATTCAATTAAGAATGTACGGTCGTTAAATCACACCTGAAAGAACCACACGATATATGGTTTCTGATCGATTGTTGGCACAGGATGCTTCAATTTAATTAAACCAATCTGTAAGTAAATTACGACGATTTTGCACCGGTATTATTTAAAGTTCGCGTGTGCTTAATTACCTCGTGGTCTAATTACCTGGTCGTTTAATTATCGCGTACATGTGGCTGATGAAAATGGTAGATTGAATTTTTAAAATTTATGTATTAATGGCCTGAAATTTGTGAAACGTACACCCGTCGCATATTCGATTTATCGTTATGTTGGTTTCAAGAGATACGATTGGGTGTACGTTAATCGACGTATAAATTCTACCACTCGTAATTTTCTTTAACGGGCCGTTTTAATGAAAACGTGTATTTGGCTTTATTTATTTAATACCGTGCGAGATCCACGAGAATCCGCGAAATCAGCGAAGAAAATATTCAAAGATGAATCAGACGGTGTTCGAATATCAAAATATTTGTTATATCGAGGAAATAAAAGAAATGAAAAAACGACATTTATAGGATTCCCTTGGTAATAAAATGAATTTAACTCTCGTAGTACTTTACAGCGATTTTACAAAGAAAATTCTATTTCCCCATTAAAATAATATTAAGCGTCATTCTTTTACAGACACGTCTTTTACAACGACGCATCTTTATACAAACACGAAACCTAATCCGTCGAACGTGTCGTGATCTTTAGTTCGATAGAAGAAAATGGATTATACGTAATTCGATAAAATAATATAAAACGAAAAATGTTGGGCGTCTATTATTTCCTCATAAAACGAAAGAAACTTTTCGGACGACCTAATACATCGAAGTACATAAAGAAATAATGTGTAGCAGAATTCGGAGATACAAATAGTCCAATTTCCTTCGGTATAATGTTAGCAATCGCGAATGAATTTCACAGGGGAATTGGCTTCGCTCAAGACGAAGTAGAATGAGACGGTCTGTGCAGACCTGCGATATCGATTTAGTCTGCCTTTCGCGGAACATCGTAGCAAACAAACATCTACCAGATGATTACGTATTAACCTACATGAATATGTAGAAATATAAAATCTTTAGACTTGATATTAATTTTCTGCAAGTAGATACGTTTCTTCTTAGATTTTAAAGACTGGAATCCTTCTAATTAAATGGTTAAAATTTCAGGAATTGTTATCCTTAAAAAAGGTTTGATTTAAAGGACGCGATAATTTACAGAAATTTCAATTGATCTTTGCTTTCATTTGTTGACAATTTCAGCGACATTCCAAAGTTTAATTTAAGAGATACGACAACTCGAACAACACAATTCATTTTGATCTTCACTTTCTGAAAATGTTCAGAGAGTAACAGGACGTTGTCGACAGCGGGAGCATCTTGTTACCGAAACGTAAAGGCTTGAAATTTCTCGATATCGTAAATATTCTCGATCTTCAACTTTCGAGATTTTGTTCAGCTAATTCCATAAACGCGTAATCCTTTCTTGGGCCAATTTTACGGCTAATTATCGCGGTTGATAAATGCAGGATGTCGAATGAATGGTAAGATCGCGCAAAAACGGGCGTGTTACCGCGCTGCACGCTATTATCGGGCGCGTCGAGCGACGATCAAAAGGGATTACACAAAAGATTACAAGAAGAGAGGCGCAATGTCGTAAACGCGCGTCACACGCGGGAGTAAACTTCCGACTGAGGTAATTTCCGGTCGCAACGCGCGCCGCCACCTTTTGTCAGGCGTGAGCGAGCTATGGAATTGCGATTGAAAAGCTCTCAAGGCCGTGATTCGTTCACGTATACCCGATTACGCGTTCGAACGTTTTACGTAACACGCGTGCCTTTTTTATACACCTCTATCACAATTCAATTAAATAATTCTGTGTATCTCTCGTAACAGAAATATCGTGGATGTTGTTAGATTATTTGAAAAATTCCCAGCAAGATTGTATGCTATAGTTACATATTAATACATAAATTACACGTCCTAAGTACAGCAATTTTTTCCACTGAAATACGAATAATTCAATATCTATACTTTTTGGTATTTTTTTTTTCGAAATGTAAAGTCTTTCTTTCTTATCGAAAAATAATATCTTTTCTTGTCGATTGGTATTAAGAAATAATTCTCTACAGCTGACGTCAAATATATTGGGTTGGCAGCTAAGTGATTGCGGATTTTGTCGATACCATCTATTGACAAAATGTAAAGTCTTTCTTTCTTATCGAAAAATAATATCTTTTTTGTCGATTGGCATTAAAAAATAATTCTCTATAGTTGACGTCAAATATATTGGGTTGGCAACTAAGTGATTGCGAATTTTGTCATTAGGTGGTATTGATAAAATCCGCAATCATTTAGTTACCAACCTAATACAATATACGGAATATGATAAGATCGACAGGCTGTTAGAAAGCTGCGAATTTTCCAGGTAACCCAATAATTCCAGTTACCAACAGTCAGTTACTGCTACGGCTAGAAGTTATATATGTAACGCTTGCTTCTAGGGGAAACTCGAGGGATGTTTCTCACCCTTGCTGTTTCCCTGTCACCCCGAATGTAAGTCACAGACCGGATGTTTTTAAAGCGAAATGTACCTGTCCATTTACCTAGTTATGGACAAATAACTGCGCAAACATTCACGATCAAAATATCAAAATACCAGATAGTCACTAAACCGCGAAATTCTGTAAATCATAAAGAAACATTAATCTACAATTTTCTTTCGCTTAATCTACTCATTTGAACTATTTTATTATGAAGTATATTATTCTATCAAGAGAAATGTTCACACTCGTACATTTCTGTATCCTGAAGTAATAATATTATAGTGACATTTGACTTGTTCTTCGTTAGATATCGTTTCTCGATATCTTTCGTCCCTTCGCACCGTATTTTTTTATTTTTCCCTAATTACGTTCCTCAATATTCACTTTTATACGACATACGTAGATTTAGTATGAATTTTATCGAGATAAAATTCGACGTTATCTAAAACAGCGGACAACATTTGCTTTCTGCGGAAGACCGCGGAGAACGAATCAATATTCTCGTCGACGCTTAGTCCACCTTCGACCATGTTACCCTGCTATGGCGTCGCGACGCGTGCCGACTAAAAGCTACGAAAGCTCGTTAAGTTCTCGGAGACGTTCTTCCCTTAGGTCAGCCGCGTGTCTTCATACGATCCTGGTAAAACAACGAAGGTGGAAAGCTCTCCTAACTTTTGGGATGGGTAACACGGAGAAGCGGCGAGTCAACGAAAACTGCGACATCCTCGAAGGAAACGCGACTGTTCGTAAAAAAAAAAAAAAAAAAAAAAAATTGGTCCAAGCTTTCGAGTAAATTCCTTTCGTATCGATCGACATTTTTCAGAAAATTTGCAAGCGTGGAGATTGCATTTGCCGATTTGTAGATTCAGCTGAAATATTATTGTCTTTTATAGGTTTCCCGGAAGAAAGAGGAAAAGTCGTCGAAGAGTTTAAGATGTATTGGAATAAAGGTTTATGATTCGAGTTTCATGTAACCGTGGAGGTTATTCGAATTGTTACTGGTGGATAGGGAAATTTGTATTAGCAAGCTTTTCCCAATGCTTCGTTTCCCGTCTAGTGTGAAGTATACTTTGTTGGGAAGGGGAATGTGTTGTTACGTATACAGCCTCAAAGCAGCAGAAACGCATATATTTAGCATGGTAATATGATCTTTTGGCATACAATGGACGAGTTACGTATTGTGAAAACACTTGTTTTAATTATGTGTTTCAATTTCCAATATAATTTAGCGAATAGCAAGTAACAAGCAAGCGCTTCGCAGAGAAATATTTATTTATATTTTTATGTATAAGTAATTTATGTAATGTATATGTATAAGCTACTCGATACGAACTTACAATAAAAGTATTGAAATCACGTGTTATTCCAATGGAAGCAAACAGAAGCTTCAAAAGTAGCGACTATCAGTAGATGCGTTTCCAGTAGCCTAACATATTTTATGATACCACAGCATATTATTTGGCTTAGTTCCTCGTTTTTTAAAACTTTTCTTTATTCCAACACCAAAACCACACAATATTTTCCATTTTTACCCTACTACGTTAAAGACCAACATCATACATACACATATAAATATAGCACACAACTCTAATCATCTCACAGAAACGCTAACACAACTTTCACACCCTCGAGTCTCAACCAATCCAAATTATCTATCGCAACTTCACCCCACTCGGTTCCATCGACTCTCTACGAGTCTCACCGCGCACACTCATCGGCCGTGGGCGTTCCTCGCGTCGGCCAGGGTGCTTCCCACCCGAGCTATATCTAAAATTAACCCCGCGCAGCGTCGCGACGCCGGCAACCTCTCTCTGCGTTTTGTTCTCCTGCTCCAATTTCTCGCCGTAACGACGCTCGTTGCGACGCTCTGTAGGAGACGCCAAGGATCCTTTCGTCGACTGTTGTTCTCCTGGCCGTGGAGGACGTCGCAGCGCGGCCTCTGACAACGTTTATCTGCTTCTCGGCCCTCGTCCACAACGCGGAAAGCTTCCTGCAACGCGGAAAGCTCGATGAAAAGCTATCGCCTAGACAAAGCCACGCTAGCCTCCACGTTCAACGTGTTCCCCTGTTCCGATGGTACGTCAGACGACGTCTTCCGTTTGACGGGCAGCTTCGTCAGACGTTGTCGAGACTGACGTTTTCATCCGACGCGTTTATAGTCGCCGGATAAAGCGTCGCGAGCCTAGGGCGCCGCTAAGCTTTCTCAGGGGCGCTTTCTCCGTAGCGTGCTTCTTCCACAGCTTCTGACTAACATCCTAGGGTATATCCTAGGGGAATCGTCCGAGTTCTCGTCGTACGATGCTTACATTCTTTTTATTGTTCGCCATATAAGTCGCGTGCAGCCCCAAGAATCTGTCAGCCTTGCTGTGTCGCTGTTCGAACAGTATCGATCGAGGGTTTTTTGTTTTGGCAATTTTTTCCAGTGTTCCGCTGCATATAGGGCTCTGCTAGGGAATCGGTGTGTTGCGGTGTTCTGTGTGGGTGGACGGTCGTGTCTCTTTTGGGAAATATTGATCTAACTTTGTTGCGATTGCGGCCTGGTTTATCGCGGATGCTGCGCGGTATTTCGAAACGCGATGCGGACGGATTTTTTGCTCGCGGAGTTTATTGAAGTTCGTCTGAAAATAGGTTTTACCAGGTACGTGTTCGATTAATGAGATGCTGCCTGCTTTATGTATCAAGTGCTTGGAAGTGGAATTAAATTTTAATAAATTTGCGCCAGAATATGTAGAATTCTTAGGAATATATCGTTTGTTGCGTTTTATACTTTTCTATGAGATTACTCGATATTAATTTCTCGTTTCTACAGTTTAATTTACACAGTTGACTTTGAACGTTAGTGGAAAGAAGCTTTCGGAGGTTGGTTTCTTGCCAGACATCGATGAGTAGTTCGAACACCGATGGCTGTGTATGAAGTGACTGCTTCTACTTGGATCTTCTGTGATGTTTAAGTTTCTATTATTCAATTGCATCTTTAGGTTAAACAATTTCTTCTTTTTTGAATTATTTATCGCAGTAACATCTCTTCTTTCGTCTGCTTTCATTAAAATTACAAAATGAAATTTTATTAAAATATAATAATAGAATTATTTGTTATATTTAAGTATTAAATAAATTACATTTTAATATATTAATATACATAAATGGACTTGTAATTTTACTCACAGAACACATTTACTTTATTTTATAAGAAAAGTATTAGGTCTATGCATTTATCTATTTTTACCATACTACTTTAATTAAAATTATCTGTACATAAAATCTAAATTTAGTTACATGTTAGTATACCGCTATTAATATCGCCGTTACTAAACGAGTTGATAACACATCTAAAACTGTATCTCAAGGGTCCGTTACCAATCATCGTCTTTATTATAATTATCTAGACGAAGTATATTTACTTATAAGTTATATATGGAAAGTTCTATTAATAAAGTTGATTTCAAAAGTAAATCGCAACTCGCCATTCAATGTTAGTTCATCGTCACTTTTAATTATAGTTATCTATATAAGAAACTCTTTAATTACACATTCAACTGTTTTAATTACATATCTGAAGAGATCAGTTACATATCCTACATTATAATTCATGGATTAATTACCAATATCAATTCACGGTCATCTTTAATTATAATCACATATCTGTACGAAGAATAATGAAAAATCACAGATCTATAATCCAGCTATTAAATAATATCACAACCAAAGAACTTAGCTTCATATCCAAAGCCGTAAGTCGATGATTAATAAAGAATCTCACTTCACCAACCTTGATTTACGATCGTCTTTAATTATAACTACATATCTATACGACCTATAATTACAAATCACAAATCAATAATTCTACTATTAATAACATCATAACCAAAGAGGGTAGTTTCACCTGCACAGCCGTAAGTCAGTGATTAATAATCAATTTCACTTCAGCAATCTCGAATTACGATCGTCTTTAATTATAACTACATATCTATACGACCTATAATTACAAATCGCAGATCAATAATCCGACTATTAATAACATCATAACCAAAGAACTTAGCTTCATATCCAAAGCCATAAGTCGATGATTAATAATCAATCTCACTTCACCGGTCTCGATTTAACATCGTCTTTAATTATAGCTACATTTCTATACGAACTATAGTTACAAATCGCAGATCGATAATCCGATTATCGATAACATCATAACCAGACAGCTTAGTTTCATCTTCAAAGCTGTAAGTCAATGATTAATAATCAGTGTCACTTCAGCAATTCCTCCACCTAAACCCAGGCGCATTGGAGAAGAGCCAACTGACTCGCATCGAAGTCTGGTCTCCTGGCATAGCGTCGCGACGCCCGAGGACTGGCGCCACAAGACGTCGTCCAATACGTCGGCGTCGGCCAGCGTCGCGGCGCTGAATCCTCGAGCTTCGTCGCGTTTCTGTTAGCCGGTTCGCGAATCTCGTTGTGACCGAGCCGCGACAAGCGGTGAGCGACAGGTGGGCAGCTCTCATCGGGATCATCGACACGTCGACCCTTTGCAAACGTCGACATGATGTTTCGATCGTCTACTGACCGACGTAATGTCTTTCAGCTTAGGAAATCGCGTTGTTCGGGGCGAAGGGTGCGAGCACACCTGTGCGACCACGACTACGCAGGTCGAGAGACGAGCTGGCGCCGCACCAGGCGCCCATCATGTGATGTCGGCATCCCGACGCTGCAACCCTTCTTCAGGAACGTGCACGAGAATATTTGAGCCCCTTAGCTTCTGGTTTTTTCCTCGTTTCTTAAAATTTTTCATTTGGAAGATTTTATTTTGCAAACGTTTTCACGTATTTCAATTGCTTCCATGGTTCTTAGGATTTTTCATTTTGAAGATTTTATTTTGGGATTTTCTGCTTATTTTTGGAATCGGTAGATGAATTTTCGATTCGTGTGGTGTTAATTAAACCGCTATTAGGTATAATATATCGTATCATATCTTCTCATTTCTTACGCATATTTCTAATTCCAATCTGCCAGCACAGATCGTACGTTTGTGTTTCGATTATTTTTCAAGAATTTTCTCTCGCTCGTTGTATATTTGTCAGTACGATTTTCTATAGCGGTTTACTTCAAAGCAACTAAATTTGCGATGAAATTAATCAGTAAAAATATTTTAATCGATATATTCACGAGCATTCTGTACGAACAACGATCAATTTTTAATGCGCTCCCTTTGTCGAAGTAACGTCATTGGCAGATAAATTGTAGCGGACTTGCGCAGCATTTCCAATCGAAGCCAACATTTTTGCCATTGGCGTCGCATGTAAGAATTTTTTACCAGGATCGTATGAAACATATAAAGGGAATGCTTAGAAAGTAGACACCAGAAAAATTGCTTTATCGTTCGAAGAAGCCTTATGAGTTCCTGCCTTTCTGCCGGAACAAAGGATAAAGAGGGAAGTAGTACAAGAACGTCATGGACAGACACAGTACTTCGGTCGACTTGTTCTATCGCTCGAATACGCGTATAACGTAACTAATTTATTTTTAATTATTTATTATAGTAATTTATCTAAATTTATGAGCAATGTATATCTAGTGCGGTATTGGAATTAAACATCGTATATATGTGTTTAATAAAAACGTATATTATTAGGTTTACTATAATTATTATGTTTTAAATAACTATGCCATTAATATCAATTAGATACATCGAATTAACAACTACGTACTTTTCGTACGTTTATTAAAAACTTATGAGTCTTTCACCTCATTTATCGTCATTTTACGTCAATTTCTGTTACGTCACAAACTTCGCCATATAATCGAACCAACACTAACGTTTTCAAATCAATTGTCATCCGAAACTCACCTAATAATCACAATTCAGTTCTGAATTGCTGCGTTGAGATAGAAACGATACAAATATGTTAATTGTCAAGATGTTATGGTTTTGAGGTAATCCAAGAAGAAATAAGAATATCGATCCATAAGTTACAATTATCAGGTTGAAGAGAATTGGGAATTATTAATTTTGAGACACTTAACGCCGTGCGCAGCTCGAAATTAAAATCATGATAACGTTTGTAACGTTATATTTATAACGTTTAAGGACGTTCAGATCCTCGTAATAGCAGCTAACCTTCCATAAATCACTTTTTTTTTATTTATGAGTCAAATAATTATAATTAATCAAAGCTCTTCAATTTAATCAGTGAACGCATATATCTGTGATGTAGGTCAGGTAGATGAAAGGAAGTTTAAAAAGTAAGTAGCACGGAAAAGCATAATTACGCAAGTAGGTAATTACACAATGAGCAAATGATTGCTATCAGTGGAGTAAAAAATATCTTATATGAAGGTTACTATATAATACAGGCGCAAATTGTTTTCACTTTAGCTGATCATTATTTTACTCAATAAGCTTCATGAATCTCTGCTATGATATTTTACATTAGTGTTCCTTGTTTAATTTCCCAAATCTCTACCCTATATTTAACACGCACAATCCAATATGACATTCCACATTCTACGTTACCTAACCTATACGACTAGACTATATTCCTTCTTTATATTCCTCACCCTCTATCCCATGCCACGTATCCTATTTTTATCGATAATTCCATTCTTGAAATTAGACGCAGGAAAATTACTCTAGAAATTGGCCACAAACAGTCCATAAAAAATCACACAACCCACAAACGAAATTCGAGAAATCAGAATCTCGGAAAATTGGCACTGCCCGCGAACGAGGTACACACACTCAGAAAATGAAATTCCTTAGAAGAAATTTCCCACAAATTTATCATTCCTACTTTTGCAATATAATTATCATACAAGCATTTCTTTAAAACTATTCGAAATTAACAGTCGCGTATCTTACGACATTTAATATAAAATTAGTCGTCTCGAACGTAAATGTAAAACACAGAATATATTAAATTATAGCTTGTTAGTGAATAATCGCCGTCGATAGTCTCTTCCCCAACCGGCGATATCATTCACAGTATCGAAAACAGGGTGTCGATCTGGGCGTGTCAAGCCGCCCTATCAGGAGAACACGTGGCAGTTATATCGGTCCTGGCTGCCAATAACAAAACGTAACGAAAGCCACGGTCGACACAAAGGAACAACGAACCATCACAGCTCTATGCATATTCACGAAACGAGGGTGGAAGAAGGATGGGCGAACGATACAGGTTGCAATCGTCCCCGCAGTGTATAGAAGCGTGGTCACGCATCCACGAACGCGTATTGGTTGTTTCGACAGGAAAGCGAGCATCCGAACGATTGTCCACCCCCTGCTGGGGGTGGCAGAGTCGTTCGTCAAGATATTTCCTCGACGAGGTTCTCGGTGGTGATTCCTTTTCGTTGGTAAGGAAAAAAGGGAGGAAAGCGAGACGATTTCGGAGAGCTTTCGGTAAGACGAAGCACCCAGGCGGTTGCTTGCGAGCAGCCCCCGTTATCAGGCTCGCAGAAAGGCAGCTGTGGTCGACGGCGCCGGCGCCTACTCGTGCGCGACTACCGAAAAAGCGCGGGCGTCGCGACGCTCGATTCGGAGAACAGAACGCGTTGCGTGTTGCAAGAGGAGATTCTGTTGGCACGGTGGGGGATTTGAATGGAAATAGAAACAGCGTATTTTTAGGGCGACGCGGAGAAGCGCACACGCTGCGGCGAATATCTTACGGAGAGTTGAATTTGATTTAGTTCGTAATTATCACGCCAGTCTGATTATTATTCGGGAATAAATGGTTCGAATTAATGGTGGTTTCAATTTATCGCGCGCGAATAAATGTAAATGGTGGAATATCTAATGACGTTTGAAATTGTCTAGTTACATTGTAATGCAACTACATTGTACTGTACATTAGGGGTAATTAATATTAAAATAAAAGGTAACTAGACAATTTCAAACGTCGAATTTATTAAATAGTTGCGTATCGAATTACGTTTTAATACGTTAATTATTAATCCTAGCATTTAAAAAGAGGACTCTCGTAATAAAGTACACGGGTAAAGTTAAACAACATGAGAGTACAATTAGGGAGTTGTATAATATACAAACAAATGTTGTATGGAAATTATATATTGGTATATCATTGCTATGTAAATTGATGAGAAACAGATCCTGTTAAACTACGATGAACTCGTGCAATGTGCAAATAGATATTACACACATGTTACATCTCGGTACACATAGTGTAAAACGAATTGGGTTAGGTTTTATCCCTGAAAAAACTAAAATACCAGGCAAAAAAAAAAAAAAGAAACAGGAGAAGGAGGATGAAAAATCTGCAAAATATATATATCATTGGACAGTAAGCGAGCAGGATTTGTTTTTTTATTTGAATGTCGGGCGCCGTGCCGGGTTAATCGACTTTTCAAGAGCAGGCGCAAAAAATTGCACGCGAGTCGGCTTCCAGGAGCTTAACAAACATAATGGGAGCCCAGAACGAGTTCTCAATTCGTGCAGAGCTCAGTTTCATTTTCTAATTATCCGCTCCATCCGTTTTACCCTTACATTTCTCTCTCTCTCTCTCTCTCTCTCTCTCTCTCTTTTACATGTAGCGATGGGATTAAGTTCGATACAAATACTTGCAAATCCGAATCAAGCCCAATGTCCAAGATTTGCTTCATCAGATTCGAATACAACTCATAATATTGGGTTAGTAACTAAGTGATTGCGGATTTTGTCATTAGGTGGCATTGATAAAATCTGCAACCAATTAGTTGCCATCTTCTATCTATCGATTCCTTACATTTATTAGCTCCGCAGGTTCGTTCATCATATCTTGGCGAAGTATTCACAGTCTTCACAAGCTGTTTTCCAACCTCGGAACGAACACTCGCAACTTTCGAAAATCTGCTTTCGAGCACGTCGACGCTGAACTATTGTATTGGCAACTAAGTGGTTGCGGATTTTGCTAATGCCACCTAATGACAAAATCCGCAGTCACTCAGTTGCCAATCCAATAGATCGATCTTCTTACAAGCTTGTCGTTTCATTTCTCAAAGTATTCGTGCAGGGCCCGAGTCTGTTGCGTTGAAGATCGAATCTACTTGAAAGTAAGCGATTCTTTCCTTCCAAATAACAGAGACTTCTCGAATCCAGTGTTCGAGTTCGCTGCTTGCGCTACTACCAGTTACTTGCGCCCATCGCTATTTATATTAATTATCGCGTCTCTTATATTCTCGTATTCCTTCGACAGTGTATCTTCCTTGCTATTTGCTCGCCAGCGAGCCCTGCACCACGGGAACCTTATAATAAATACGAATTAAACGATATATTTCAAGGAACAATTAGCTTCGGGGAAGCGGGCCGTTTCGAAGCGACGAGGCAGTGATTGCTCGGTTCGTCCTCTCCTTTTTAGGGCCGGCAAGGAATTTATGTTGGCAACGTATCGACAGTAAAGGACATAATTGGAGGCAGTTTGCGCAGACCTCATCGCTAACTGACGCACGGTCTTCTGTAAGTATAGCCGCGTTCAATTATCGATGCACGATGATGTTCGTGTTATTCGCCGGTCTTCGAGGAGATGTCTCTTAGATAGCTGTCTGCTGCGTTTCTTCAGGGTTTCTCGTCCTGGTTCTGTCCTGTCTTTCGTAGATTGATGGAAATTTATTGTCGAGGAACAAACAGGCTAACTCAGATCTTCTCCTCTTTTAATTAGAAAATTTGTTTTAAGGTAGTCGTTGGGTAGAGCTCGAAATTAGCTTCCAAAGGTTAGTCTCAAATTTTGAGAAAAATTAATTTCGAGTATGAGATACCCTTTCGTAAAATCTGCGGTCGATTTTTCGAGAAGCATCTTAACAGGATTTGAAACAAAGGATTGCCGTTTCGGGTAACTTCGCTAATCGATCTAATATTCTGTTCTCGAGTTACGGTCATTCATACGAACCATCGACTTTTTACAATAAATACAAATGACGTTGAAAATTATTATCAATATTTTCACTGTATCGTAAATTGGTAAATTAAAAGACTAAATCCTACTCGTTTCGAATTCCTCTCCTACGATTAAATAATTTGAATAGTCAAATCGAAATTTTTACTAGCATCGAAGCTTTTCTATCTAATCTTTCTCCAAATAGTTTCGAAACTATCTCTCTTCTCATACCTGAATCATTATCCTTGCAAGAGTACGGAATTCTAGTCCAATTAATCGTCTTATCGAATATCTCGGTCACTTATCATGTTTTTATACGTCATCAGCAGGTGTCCTAAGCCAACAAATACTTACAACAATTCTCCATTTAACTATTCATTCCACTGTTATCCAATTCTCCTCTTACACAAAGCAGATAAATGGATTGCCTGTTTCACCAAGGAATCGTAAACGCTTACAATAGATACTTTTTAATATCGATATAATTTACGAAGAATTTGCTCGTAGATTCTTCCTTCAAATACTATTTGATGTCCATGGTTCACCATCGTAACACAAGTTTATATGCTTCCAAAATAATGCTACTTATCACTGTTTATTATTATCGTCATTGCTATGTGTTTCATACGGAGATCTTGTCAGCCACCAAAGTGGCATAAAGTGAGGAAATCAGCAACAGACGACGTATCGTATAGCTTCCCTGTGGCCTTCTCATAAACTAACAGCGTATTAATATATTAATTAAATTAAAATTCGTAATTGGCATCTAAGTGATTGCGGACTTTGTCAATACCATCTAATGACACAATCCACCATCACTTAGTTGCCAATCCAATAGTTTCATCAGTGTTGAAGTAGTCACCACTTCTAAGAAAACTCTACGTCTGGTCTTTTTAGTTTTCTCAAGCACTGAAGCCATCGACAGCGTATAGGCAGTAGACTGGGACGAAGGCAGACCATAAACCAAATTATATTCCTACTTGTACTTACACTTCTGTATTAAAATATATTTTCTACTTTACAATTTATCCACGCGTTCCTCTGTTAACTACATCTAATAACCTCGACAATCAGAAATAACAGATAAACCGACGTATCTGAGCCGAAGCGTATAGAAGAACTAGATGCGAGTCTGACTAGAAAACGACGATTCTACTTTGCCAAAGGAGAACGATGCTCAATTTTACCAATGATGCAACCTTGGCAAGAGTCGCGATTATTCCGTGAACGACGAGTCGGACGTTTGGGACAGCACCAGGTCTGATTACGGCTCGTGTTATAACTATAAAATTGATATCGCTTGTAATTTCGAGTCGTTACAGTCGGCCAGCAGGAACGAGGATACTAGATTATTATAAGTTGCGTGATTACAGGCCTGAGGGCGCAAGTGTGCCGTTGTTGGCGATCGGCGCCATCACGAACGCCTTTACGAGCGTTAATGAGCCACATTGCATTCCCATTTTTTCACCCCTTCCTCGTTTCATTCTTCTCGTCTCCTCCTTCTTCCTTTCTCTCTCTTTCTATTTTTCCCCTTTCTCTTTTCTTCGTCTTGCGTTACTCCCTTGCAATGCCACAGGCTGCTTAGTCAGATGCCAGGCAGTGCTTAGATCATTTTGGAACTAGGTTACGCTGTCTAGAAAAGTAATCGGTGGCTGTCGAGATTTTCAGATTCGTTAATTGGCCAAAAAGATGGCCGGAATGCGTGGAACAGGCCGATTTACGCATTCAAATGAGGATGTAAGCGAGGTTTTTAGTTAGGCGCGTCGGCCCAGTCGCCATAAATTAGCGCCTCGAATGTCTTCTTCATTTTGGGTCCTGAGAAAAGGGTTTCGGAAGAGATACGCTCTCTTTGGTAGGCAATATTAAGCGGTTTAAATTGATTCCCCCTTTTTCCTCTATTTCCTTTGAGAAAGATCCACGTGTTTCTGAAAAACGCTATTTCAGCGTTCGTTAAGAGCAGATAACTTATCTTCTTTAACGTGATTCCGTAATTTACGTAACGAGAAACTCGGTGGGCAATGTAATTCTTTGAGAATATGTTATCGTTGCACGTGAATTTTTATATCGAGAAAGTGGTATTTTATAAACATGTTTATTCTCCGCGTATTAATGCTACCCTTGTACCCTGTCATTTTCTGTTATTTCTTCTTTAAATTATTCTTCTTATTGTTTAATCTCCTCTGTAAATTCGACGTTTATCGTGAAATATTTTATCCGAATTACTATAGAAAATTGTCTTTGGAACAGTCGATCGAATAATGGTTTATCAATTTCGATTATTTCATCTCATAAAAGTTCCCTTTCTCCTGCATGAAATTCTCTTTATTCGTAGGATTATAGGAAAGTACGAAGGTCGATAGGAAGATAAAAATTTACGTAACGTGAAAGGAAAAGTATTTTGCATAAGGAACATTCAACATAATACGTAGCACTGTAACGTAATATATAACAACACTGAAGTATAGCGAAATAAATTATAGTGTCACCGAAACGAGCAGTTTCGAAGCTTCGAAGAAAGAAAAAAAAGAAACGAATAAAAGGAATAGATAATTGCGAGCCTCTTGTTTGAGGTTTTAGCGTTAGCCGTATCATCATCGGGTTGTTTCCGCGGCATAAAAATTAGAACCCCGCCGTAAGCCCCTTGATACGTAACCAAACTGCATCGTAATTATTCCAACCACCGCTCACGTATCCTGCACCGCCATAAAAATCACCATCCACATTTCCATCTACACTCCATAATTCACAAAAAGAGAACGAAGGGGATTAAACGGGTGTTCTTTTCTTTAGACAGGTAGCCGCGGGTTATGTTTTAGAAATGAGTAGCAATAAAACAATAAATATAAAGCACCGGGGCATTTTCGGCATTTCTTAATTAAGCCTCCGCCTCGTTATTTCATATTCTTCCATCCTCTTATTTTTTTTTTTTTACTTTTCTCTGCAATATCTGATTACCCTTTGCTTCCACTCCAATACTCTATTATCACCGTAATATAATACGATAACATGAAATGCAGCGGCGTGGTTCGCTATCGTTGTACATTAGCCGAGAGTGTTTTTAATAAATTAATTAAACCGTTCTCTCGAACGATATTAAGAAATCTCGATCGAACGAAAGAGAATATACGAACACGTGTTCGAGAATCGGAATAAAATGCCAAAGAGCAATTGGTACGAGAATCGATGAAAGAGCCTTCGGAGAGAAAAATGTCCATTACCTCGACCACCGCAGAAAGCAGCTCTTAAGAAAAACAAAAAGGGCGAAAAAGCCAAGAAGGGGAGAGAAATGAGGAGATATGAAAGGACACGGACGAAGCTTGGCAAAAAAAGGATTGAAAAAAAGAGAGAAAAAAAAAAGAATCAAGGGTGACGAGTATCGGTAGGATGAAATTTCCCCTGTCCTACTGCCCCTCACCCTCCGTCCTTCGAGCATCGTGGCAGAAGGGACAAGAAGAAAGAGCAAAAAGCGGAGGCCGCGCGCCGTGCACACGCACGCACACGCCTCGTACGCGCGTGTTACAGGTGGCACGCGTGATACGCGCGCGCGTCCAGGCGCGGGAAACTTTGCTCGCGATTCCTATCGAACTTGCATCCTTGCACGTCTTTTAATACGAGGAATTTTCTAGTCCAAGGAATTTTCTGTCCAAATAGTAGTCGAACTGGAGTAAGACAAAACAGATGGGAAAACATGTCACATAAAGATCGATTATCGAGAAATTTGGCTGTTGCCAAATATTTTAACATGTCTGATAAGGATAGGAGATAAGCGCCATAAATGATATCTATGTGATATAAACAATATATGCCGTGGACTATTTTTAATTTGGTTCCATAAAATGTATCGATACGTACACTATGTACGGCGGATATCATAATCGTTAACGCGATGTTCTCCAGATATCGTTATCGTTTCTCTTTTCTTCTCTCGAAACGCAATGCTGAACTTTTATGAAATTCGAGATTTATGCGATGAAATTACGAAGTTGGCTACCAAGTAACAAGCATCGTGTATCTCTTACCTCTCTTCGATCTTATATATCGTTTGACAAGCGTACGCGTTAAGTCAACGTCCTTCTCGATCTGTACCGACTCGCAAGAAACTCGCGAAAGCCTCAAGGATCTCGTTTAATTTCTTTCGTTTCCTACCGTCATTCACCGTGAACTCATATTCAAGTATTCCAGACCACACAAGCGAATACACAGCCATGTAGAACGTGCAACCAGTTTACCTTACCGAGCCTACTTCATCACGCGTTTTGCTCGTGAATGATGCATCACGGTACACAAAGAGCAGCAACATCATTTCGTGATGTATCACTTATGGTAAAGTCGTTTCGACTTCGCTTCATCGCTTACCATGCACCTGGTGATCAATGCATTAATAACCCTCTTTTCATCGAACTCATTTTATCCGACTACCGGCTTTGTAATACAGTGGCACATTGTAGTTAAAGCGCATTAATTCTCTGTGTTCGGAATAAGCGACTATGCCGTTGCTCTTGTAATTCTTCTTATTCTATTTCTCCGCACTTTCCAACAGGCAATCTCTTCTTTAGCAAATTTTAGTAACTTTAGATTAACCCATTAATATCGGTACATCGTAAAGCGCACTGTATTTTCAAAGTACGTGCTCTGAGCTTTAATTTTCACATTAGGCGCTTTATTATTTTCGAGCGCGAATTTATTAGTTTCGAGAGCGAATTTTCTCTTAATAGTGGAAGATTTTAATAACAGAAAATTTTGACGACGTTATGTTGGTTCATCGATATTGATACGTCGTTAAATGCGACGATTATTTGTTTACAATGACAGATTGTGCATCTTCAGGATGAGTGACGAAATGGTTTTCATATTATGTTCTTTTTATATCAACGTAGTTTGCAATTTAATTTGGAATTTATTATTATTCACGTTGTTCCTAGGAGGAATATATTCAGGAAAGTAAATGATTTATTTTTATGAAATGGAATCTTGACACTGTATGGAAATCGAAATTAAATTAACTATCGGTCTTTTCGTTTATCAAGAAACTATTATTTACTGCTTATTATTAATCTACTGTTATTAATATTCATAGACATAGAGGTGCGTTCTTGCAGTTGCATTAAAGAAGGGGAGAGGGAAATGTAGATTTTTTGGAACGACGTAATGTTATACTATGCGCACGAAGGAGATTGCACGGAAGATTGCTCTGAATATGTTCAGTGCAGGCACACGTGCTGATTTATATGCAAATCATACGTAGCCAATGAATCATTGGATTTTTTTTCAATTCGCCGACTTGTATTTATTAGCGCAGCTGAGAAAACACAATTTGAAAAACGTACCTTCTGAAAGAAATTTAACAGCTGTCTTACTACCAAGCTTTCAAATTTATTCCCAAGAAGAAAAACACGATAAATCAAAAAACCTGCCCAACTAACACAACGTTAAATACATACATAGAATATTGAAAGCAAACATTTTCAAGACTACATTTTAACAATATCTATCGAAATATAGCGTGCATTTCAAGTCGAGTGGATGCAAGAGGAACGACCATCTATCTACAAGTATTCTCATCAAACAGCAAAAACAAATATTACGTCCTGATCTGCCGAGACAAACACCAACCCCGAGTGACTAGAATCAGCCTAAAGCTGGAAAAACTCTCTGAAATACCATTCACGAGGTTGCCCAATCTCCCTCTATGTACCTCATCCACCCACTTATCACTCACAGCCTGTTTATCTTTCTCCAGGTTGCCCCTCGCCAACTCGACTCTGCCTCTTCTAATCTCCGCATATTTTCTCGTTCGCGAGGCACATCCGTTTCCCACAGGTTTTCCCCTTTCCTTTATCCACGGCTATCTCGCTTCCTGTGGCCAGCAGGGATACCGATGATTTTTAGCACCATTCCATTCGGTTCCTTTTTATCAGGCTGCTGCTGGCTGGCGTCGCGTCCGCGGTTAGAGGCCGCTGTTGCTCGCCTCCAATTTTTCCATTTCTTTGGCCATTCATTTCCCTGCTCTGTTTGGCCGGTTGGCTCGGCTTCTTTCCCTCCTTGATCGGGCCGGTTAGGTTCGTTCCTCTGCCGTGTCTTCCCCGGCCATTTCGTTCCCTCTTCCCCTCGGACCCGCGGCGAACCAGGCCCTCCACACTCTCTGACTGACTCTCGAGCGCACCTGCCGCCGGTTCCCACACTCGTTGCCCTCGCGCCGGACGTGACGTCATCGCGTAGCCCCCTCTTCAAGGAGGATCTGACGCGGGTCGGCGGCAGCGTGGTTCGGTGCCGATTTGCTGCCGCGTGTACACGCCGCAGCGATTCGATCGTGTCGATGATCGAGCTGTGCAGATAGCGCAGTGTGCAGAGGTCGCGCGCGACCACGGCACACGCACAGCCGCACGCACTACGGCACGCCGCGCGCTTCTTCTCTGGCGGCGCGCACGTTAATCGCCAATGACACCGTCATCGCGCGTGCACCGCGCGGTAGACGCGACCGCCGCCGCGCGGTGCCGTTTTTACGCCACCGCACACCGCGGCATGCGCTCGGGAAAAATCGAAACGATCATTGTTCGATGATATCACGAAAGCTTGGTGTATAGACGCGAACAAAATATTAGGTCGTCCGAAAAGTTTCTTTCGTTCTATAAGGATATAATGGGCATTTTCTGTTTTGTATCATTTTATCGAATTACGTATGGTCCATTTTGTTCTATCAAGATAAAGATCAGAACGTTTGATAGATTAGGTTTCGTGTTTGTATAAAGGTGAATCGTTGTAAATGTCTGTAAAGGAAAGACACTTTCCGGATGATCTAATAGTTTGAAAATCGAATCGTTTGCAAGTTAGATCACTCGTTCGTCGTCTTGTTTTCCAATTCTTATCGAGTAACGTCGTAGTAGCTTAACACTGACCTCGCCAGTCCCGGCAAACGTTCGGTTCAAAATTCAATTTAAAATTTTAATTTCGTTCGCTATTCCTTTCGTTCGTCTAACTTTGTGTAAATTCTTATATCGACGAAAATTGAGAAATTAATTAGTCGGATAATGTAAGAATTTACATGGAGCTAGGTGAACAAAAGAAATAGCAAGAAATGTAGAATTTTATTTAGAATATTTTTTAAATCGCACGTTTCAGGCGTTTTTCTATCTTTGTTCCGAATCTTCTGTGCGACGTAGCTATTCGTGGCGTTGGATACTTTTAGATCGGATGTTTATTTATTTTTATGGAGAAATGAAATGTTGGAAATTTGTAGTTGATTTGATTTTCGTTATTTTGTCTGTTTTCATAGATTCGTTAATAGTGTACGTTACAGTAACAATTTCAATTTTATCCCACCGAGGAAACAAACGCTACGACATTAATAAAACCTGGTTTTCATCGCGACGCCGTAATAATTGAAAACATTTAATCAGAAAATAAGAAGTTGTGATTCTTTCATCAAATATTAATATCGAAAATCAAAGAAATCGCGCATACGTACTTCGCTTGGACACAGAACCGTCGATTATCGGTGTGAGACACGAAAAACACGCGCATAAATTCGCATAAATTATCACGTACACTCTGCCGCAAAAGTATCTCCTCCACCTCAATATTTCCTACCTAATATTTTATATTCTGATTTCAATTCTAAATTTAATGGAAATATGGATATTAGAAGATCCGTGAAAGAAGTTTCGCAATTTGAAAATTCTAAAATATGCAGAGAAGCTTGAAAATAACAAAGTTCGAAGATACGGATGTTAGAAGATTGAAAAGTGTTTGAAAGCTTGAGAATATCGACGTTGGACGATCGAAACGAGTTGAAAAATTGAGAAACCTTGCAATTAAACGAGACCTAATTTCCTAAAACGACCTTCCTTAGATGTAACAGTGTCCTATGGAAAAATGCACAGCAGGTGCATGGTGCGCGCATGTACTCGTCACTGGACGAGAGATCCAGCGAGAACAATCGGTTTGCCCTTTCGATCGAGATCGAGGGGAGATCAAGGTTGCGACGTCAATGGGAGCGCACCCGAGACTGATCCGAATATTCGTGGTATGTTTTTTGCGATCTGGCTGGCGCAATATCTCGGTTGACATGAATATGCATCCGGTAGCCGTTTCGAAAGACGATCGTGGTACGATTACTCCAAGAGATTAATTCCCCCAATTAATATCTTAACGCGGGTACTTGTTGCGATGGTTAATTAATGCTAAATTTAATAGCTTGATCGGTGGGTGGTCGCTAGCGTTACATGTATGTTGAATCAAAAATTAATTAACTCGTTTAGGTGCAAGTATTTCTTCAACTGCATAGAATAATTTTATTTTCTAAATTATTATACAGAAATATTTTTTTATTTTACCTTGTTTGCAAAAATAGCTAAGAGTTTTATCTGGGAAAAATATATTCACCATTTAATTGTTATAAATATTATAACATATTGAATGTGGTTTCGTACCGAAAATCGAGTGCAATATGATCGATTATTATCGTTTATCGTTTAATCGCGACAATGTTCGTGTATTAAAAATTATTGCAAGTTTCGTTTGAAAAATAAATCTATGCTATCTGCGATGATTCTTTCTTACGTTTAATCGGGTTAGTTTTGCATCCCATCGAAGATTGATTTCTTTTCTTCCTCTTTATCATACGAATAACGAAGAGGATAAAAGAAACCGGAGCAACTGGTTACACAGCACGATCAATAATAATTTTCTTCATCCTTCGTTATGATATTTCATTTTCTCTATCGATCTTTCATGCGGTTCTGCATCCATAGATCGTAGCATAGCGTGTATCATATCCGGGAAGTAAGTGCAACGACTCTTTCTTACATTGAATCAGGTTACTTTGTACCGCATCGCAGATTCATTTCGTTCCTTTCTCTTTATCATACGAACGACCATCGCTGCTTCTCTCGAGAAAATCCTCTTGTCGAATGACAAGAGCATTTGTGCAGCTGCCATCGCATTTCGGATAGTCTCACAATTTTCATACAAGTCGATGTTACATAGAATTTGCTGTCGGGCTTAAAAAAATAAAAAGAAAAGACAATTTCGATCAGAATGGAAGAGATAGTTTTGCCCTTCGTTGTGCTGAATTTTCACAGAGAAAATCTCAAGAGTCAGGAGAGAGACAAATTTGGAGAAAAGAAGAATTTCAAGGAACGTCTTCAAGTATCTAGAAAGAAGAAACAGCGTGAGGAATTGGAGAAGAAGATAAAACGTTCCCCGTCTGAGGAAAAAGTCGAGATCTGAGGAAGAAAGGAAGAGACTAAAGGCCAAGAAGAAATAATCTCGAGAATTCGTATATTCGACGTTCAGCCTGCTGACATACGACAGGTCTGTCGATCTACGCCGATAATATTCGCATAATTCACGTTATCGTGATGAGTAATCGTATTATGAAAATAATTATTTAAATCGCTTATAACAAAACTACAACGTGATCCAGGTATCCTGTAACAGGATTTATAAAAACGGTCAGATCAAGCCATAAAACGTTCACACTTAAAACGAACGTAAAACGAACATAAACCGGACGTTTTCAAGATGCCGTGCGCTATCTGCATTAACCACGTAGCCAGACACTTTTTAGCGCTAACGTAGCCGCAAATTAATGCGGCACGGATGACCGTGCATTTTCAACGGTGGCCATGATTCCACCTTCCATCCTTCTCGCCTTAAGTGACATTTTATTTGCTCTTTATCCATTTCATCGGCACGAATTGATTTTACCCTTACGATCGATCGTGCCAGCGATCAATTTCTCCATCGATCGCCAGCATAGTGGATCTTTTGTGAATAAGACAGGCTTTCGCCTGTAATACCCCGTTGTTTCTTCTTTTTCCATCGTAAACGCGTACAGCAGACACGGAATATCGAGCAAAAAGGATCTGCAGCTTGTTCGACAGGGTGCAAATGCTTGATGTCACGACGAGACGTGCAATTAGATCACCGATAATTTGCAATTACCAGGATTTTTCTAAATGATCAAGAGAGTATTGATCGATGGAAAACTTTAAGTTGATAACTTCATCGGCCATTAAATATGCGTATCCATGTGTTTTACTATGAATATCAGTTAAAAACACTTTCACCGCCACGCCGAAATCACACGTTTCGCTGAGAACGCCATGGGAGTATTTTTATTATTCAAAGCATATAATGGCGAAATAATAATAAATTGACGATGTAAGACAACATTCTTCCTCGATCGATCGTTTATCCTATTGGTGGTCACCGGTGACCACCATGGCGCCTTGGTAACTCTCGATAGCGACATATTATAACAAGCCTTCGTTTATTTCAACAAACCATTAGCATTCGTTTTTTCGTCATAAGCAAAACGTGCAGAATATATCGTTGAAACGTGTAGAAGATATTAGTAAACGGTATTTGCTCGTTCTGTATATAATAGCAAGGTACGTGCACACTTCTAACTTCAATTATACGATTATAAAGCAGCATTTACGATTACTTTCTAAGCTGTGTTTGTAATAATATTCGTAGATTAGCCCTCAAAGATATGGACGCAAACACAGTGCACCGTTAGATGCAAGATTCGTTCTCATTTTTTTTTTTTTTTATTGATGTTCTAATAAAAATGTTTGATCGTTCAATGGGGTACCTTTTATTTCAAAGTATCTTCTATTTATCGGTTATATTCAAAATGCCCTAACTCTCTATTTTCATACTATTTTTACAATTGTAAGAAGTTCAAGAAGATCACCAATGACCAACGTGGCAGTTAAAGTGTTAACGTACGGATATTCGTATTAAAACAAATAATTTTTAGTTTTACTTTTCAAACGTTTACAGTTATCGAATTTTTCTATAATACACAGTATAGTGGAAATCATCCTCTGTTCCTTCTGTGAAAATTATCGCATGGTTCTAACGCCGATGAATATTTCCGAGGTATTTGAGCTGATCAATGGACGAGAAACTTGCGTCACATTCTGTACACATTTTTCGTTTATTACACAACCAAGTAGCTGAAAGATATCGAAGAATTTCGAAAGTAAGATTTCGTCAACGCGAAAATTGTATATTAACCTTTGCACTCCTGTGTCGAGTGTGACTCGACGTCAGTCTTTATCTCAGGAGCTGCTCTGTCGAGTTCCACACAGTACACCGTTAGATACAAGATTTGTTCTCTCTTTTTTTTTTTTTTATTGATGTTCTAATAAAAATGTTCAATTGCTAATGGGACACCTTTTATTTCTAAGTGTCTTCCATTTATCGGTTATGTTCAAAATGCCCTAACTCTCAATTTTCATACAATTTTTACAATTATAAGAAGTTCAAACGCTCCGGTCACCAATGACCGACGTGGCAGACAAAGTGTTAATAATAATAACAGCTGGTTCTCGTTTGACGGAGACGCGTCTTTGTGGCTACGAGAAAATGCTACTGGTACGGTATTTTTTCCGAGATTGCAGTCAACATAGCGTGCAGAGATCTATTTCTTCCCTTTTTTGTATTTCAATCAAAGAAACGACCAGGTTGATTATCATTGAACGTACGTATCCACTGGTCGATCGATTATTAACTTTTTTCTAAATAATAATATTTGTTTCGACAAACTGTCCAGCGTGCTGTGTGCTTTAATGTGCCTTACTTATTTTGTTGAAATTGAAAATACAACAATAGTGCCAGATAAGAGACAAAAGTAGTGGATCGTTTAAATTTTGAAAATGTTATCAACGTGTGATCATGAATAATTTAATGAACACGCCACACGCGTCAATAACAGCGAACGCATCAAACGGAAGTGGAATTAGAATTTCATCAGAAGTCATTAAGCATCTAGCGTGAAATGAAATTTGCGGAAACGCAATTGGAAAATAAAGTTATCGAAAGAATCGCGAGAATTACAGCTCGAGCGAGGAATCCCAAGACCACCCATCAAATCCTCGTAAACTAATTGCAAAGTTCCTCTAATCGCTAACGCGCTACCGATAATCATCGATTTCACGGGACAGCTAAGAACACGGCACGGATGGTTGGCATAGCGAGAAAATTGTATGGTAGAAAAATTAACGCTTGGTAATTGCTCGTCGCTGCATTTTTACCTTGCTTCATGTGCGTTCATTTTCATGTAAACGCTAGAGCAACGTTGTTCCTGGTAGTTGCCTTTAGGCCAATGTCGTCCAGATACCTGCACCTTAGGCGATTTTGTCTGCTTGGGTTAGCGTGCGAAAAGAGAAGATTCGAAGAGAAATTGTCAGTATAATCGCCAGTAAAATGTTTCTAAAGCCTTGAATCGTTATCTCGAATTTTATCATATTATAACGAATATTTTCTTTTATTTATGGGTTTAGAATCGTCTCAACGGCTAGGGTGATCAAAATCGCTAAGCTGAAAATTGTGATCGTTACTGATACAAAATGACGAGGATATAAATGGAAATAGCGCATATATTAAATTGAACTTAATGTATTAAATTGTTCAAAAAGTTTCTTTTGTTTTATGGGGAAATAATAAACGCACAATGTTTTCTCTTTTATATTATTTTGTCGAATATGTACGTACGATCCATTTTGTTCTGTTGAGATAAATATTTCACAGGCTTGGTTTCACGTTTGTATGAAGGTGCATTATCGTAAAAGACACGTTTGCGAAAGAAAGACACTTTTCGGACAACCTAATAGAAAATTCAATGAGAGGAAAATTTGAAAGTTACTATAGAGGAAAGACATTTTTATTTTTTAATATATAATTTAGGCTACATATTAAATTCATTTTACGAATAAATTCTTGCTTGTTGGAATAAACAAGCGCGTAATTATCTCAAAGTACCATCCGACGACGTACCATTTTTATTAATTCATTCTTCAAATATTTTATTCAAATGACGCCCAGATCTGATAAATGGCACGTGTTTTACGCGATTTATGAAAATCAAGTATTCCCATTTATACGCACGCTACAGTTTCTGTGTCATTTTTCTCGGATGTAACATTTTTCATGCGATCTTCCGTAAATTAAACTAAAAATACACGCCAATATCGGTGCCATAATGATAACAGTCTGATAACCAGCTACTAATATTTCTATTATACGTCTTATTAATATTCCATATACGTTTATTACAGCAAATTACCTTTTCCTCCCGAATATGGCTGATAATGGTCGCAGATAGGATAAAATTTAATGGAAGATTCGGGCAAATCGTTTTCAACTTCGGAGAAACGTTCGATATGCGCCAATTTAGTAATATAATTTCCCTTTTCGTTCTTATCTCGCTTGTAAAACGGAAGAACGATACACAGAAACGAGAGTAGCCCCTTTTGCTCGTGAGCGAGGCTCGACCAACGATTGCCTTCAGCTCTACGGTTCCAGTCGCTAGGGATTTTGATAAATTGCATGGTTCTTCATTCTTCGTCATTTTTCAGAAATATTGGTGCTGGTTAATAATTACTACAGTCGGATGGATAATTTAGAAAGCTTTTTTAATCTGGAAATGTTATTGGGTTGGCAACTAAGTGATTGCGGACTTTATCATTAGATGGCATTGCCAAAATCCGCAATCACTTAGTTGCCAACGCAATATTAACCGTTTGAGTCGCAAGCAGCTCTATCGTGCTGTTTAGATTTTGTGCTGAAAAGTCCTAGTTGTCGATAATTTTCTTTCTCAATAATTTTTATTGAAGAAAACTGTAAATATTTATAAACTAACAGTAGGCATATATAACGATACAGGCGTATTTCATAAAAATAACAAATATTAAGACCCCTGCTACTCGAACGGTTAAAACGTGAA
Organism: Bombus terrestris; assembly: GCF_910591885.1. Taxonomy (NCBI): domain Eukaryota; kingdom Metazoa; phylum Arthropoda; class Insecta; order Hymenoptera; family Apidae; genus Bombus; species Bombus terrestris. The sequence continues at coordinate 3,022,092 of NC_063282.1, read as the reverse complement.
GAGTCTTTCTGTTTATTGAAACAAAGATAAGATCGAAGGATTGAAAGAAGTTTGAAGTACAAAACTGGAGGATAGGAACGAAGTTAACTGGCAAAGAGCAGCAGGAACGAACGAACTGCTTGAAGAAGGCAATCACGAGTTTCCATGACCATCGAACGGGCATCGATTTGTAAAGCTTTAATTAATCGGCCGACGAGGATTGCCGGTAGATCGATTATAATACTCGATTCGAAGAATAGAACCGGTTCCGTGGCTAATTATTGGCCGCGAGAAACTTGGATTGTTTTTATGGCGTTGCCAAACATGCTGTGATAATTACAAGAAACAATACGCGACGGCGTAAATTTTAATTGCAAAGAAAATAATCTCTCTAGTTTCTTCCTTCCAATCGTTTTCTTTCGTATCGTCGTCAAGCTATTTCTGTTACATCGCATTTTCTCATCACAAGTTCTCATCGCAAATTCTCAAATTGCTTCTGTTAGCGTGTGGCGCGTGGATCATCGACGGTGCGTGTTTGTGATTAACGAGCGCTGATTATAAGCGTAGTTTAAGACAACAAGGATATTATTCTTCCCTATGCTATATCTGTTAGAATGATATTTTATCCTGAGAATGTTGGAACCAGCTTTTAAAGCGGGAACGATAAAAATGCCCATTTTACGGAATTTCAGCAACTCGAACATTTTTTTACCAACTCAGTGCTTTTATAAAGCGTCGATTGAGAATTCGTTTCTGTGGAAATCTATCGCGTGAATCGAAAATTATAGCAGTGTGTCTTAAGTTGTATGGTATCAGGAAGGTTTAATACAATTGTACGATACAATTTCTAAAAATGGAAAGCGTTTCTTAAAACTCGTAACGAATAATAACTGTGAGAAAGCCGGAATGATCTGTAGAAAGTGGAAAGTTTTTCTTAAAACTCGAATATTTCCAAGAATGTTGAAAAAATAATGAATTTTTCATAAACTTCGCGTTAACGTGGAAATATCGTAGAATTCCAAAGGGTTGGGGAAGCCAACGATCTTTCTGGAAATTCGCAATTCGCCATCTCGAATTTAAATCACCAGTCGGACAGCCTCGACAACGTTGTACGATTCTCCTGAAAACCTAAATCGCATAAATTATCTTGGAAATAAAAAATCTTGATAAAAATCTGCAAGAAAAAAATTCACAGGTTCTTTTTCGAATCTCTGGAAAACCGCAGACTCGGATTCGCACGTACGCACGACAACTCACGTGAAACGAGTGTTGTGAACATCGCATAACGAAGAGTATGGCGACGCCTGTTGAAAAGTAGTGCAGAAGGTCGTTGGAGGCCGTGATTTTCAGAATGACTGTGTGTGTCACGTGTCACGCAACACTGATCGTCGACGGCATACGTCATGTTAGACGGACCTCGTGATTCTAATCACGTAGCACGTGAGTAGAAATTGCTATCAGCTGGATGGGGACTTCCTCGTGGGGCTCTGACCGGTCATGCGACCACTTTAATAATTCACCATTTACCTCACGATTAAAAGCCACTTATTGCGTTCAGATCGTTTTAACAAACAGCCTTTCAAACTAGCGTAAACCTAACACTCCGATAAGATGTAACGATTTTTATCAAGCTTGGTAAAACTTTTCGTGTATAACGTGATCTGTATAAAATCTAATCTTGCGTTTATGGTAATTATATTAACGAATTGTTTTATTAAAAAATAAATGAAACTTGCGTGCGACACGAGAATCATCGATAAATAATAATAGAAATTCAATCAAATCGAAAGATATCCGAAAGAATCAAAGAGAAAAATGGTCTTTTACCTGTATTTTTGTTATTTTTATTTTTTTTCTTTTTTTTTCACAAAGAGTCGTTCGAATTCCCTAAAAGTTCATCAGTATGAGATATGTTCATCGACTGTAATCACCGTGAGATCCTGGCGCGATGTAAAGCGTGTAAAATTCAAGCTTCCTTGTCGTTCATGATGATCAATGATTATCCATAACCATAGTTCCCGCTGTATCAAGATGATCGTTTAAAGTACCGAGAGTACGACCGTTCTCATTAAAAACACCGTTCGATTTCAGCCAATAGCAAGGTTGCACACGTACATCAATCGTACACTTAGCTTGAAATATGTTCACACCAGTTGGCGAATTTCTCGATATCCACGAAGAAATCATCCGCTTCCTGTGTAATTTATCCACCGAACTCTTTCTCGTCGTTACGGTTCAACAAAAATTCAATATTAATATTTTTTAATTAATTTTCTCGCCGCGCTTCGAGCGTACCGTTCGCTCCAACACGCACGTTTCGTGCCAGGGCTAGCGACAGGATCAAGAAAATACGTTTTTATTGAATTGGCAACTAAGTGATTGCGGACTTTGTCATTAGATGGTATCGACAAAGTCCGCAATCAACCCAATATTAACCATCTGAGTCGCAAGGAAATGTTATTGGGTTGGCAACTAAGTGATTGCGGACTTTGCCATTAGATGGTATTGACAAAATCCGCAATCACTTAGTTGCCAATGCAAAATTAACCATCTGAGTCGCAAGGAAATGTTACTGGGTTGGCAACTAAGTGATTGCGGATTTTGTCACTACCACCTAATGACAAAATCCGCAATCACTTAGTTGCCAAGCCAATACATATCGCACGTGTTACACGCGTGAATATTCTTCGCGAGATTCCAATATGGATTCATAGCTGTAAATAGACCGTGCAGGCTGATGCATTCTTATGCACCTGCGAGAAATTTGAAGCTGCAGAAAATGCGCATAATATGAATAAATAAATAAAATGTTCAAAGCAGAAAATTTGTTCTCTAGAGAACTTTCTCTATTTTTTAGAGTAGTTTTACGCAGATACAAATTTGTCGCGTTTAAGTTCCAATCTACTCGAAACTATCGCTTCCCTTCTTTTTCTCGAGATACTTTCGAAGGCTTCGAATCTACTCGACTAACGTTCGAATTTCTAATTGAAAGGTATTTGAACTCATCGCTAATCCAGTCGTATTCCATAGCTGAGAGAAGACTATGAAACGATTGACAGCGACATGGACGTCACAAACTACGGATCACGCACAATTTGTTTACATCAACAGCTGTTCATCGCGAAAGAAACGGCCGTTCTTCAGCTTTCACTTGCATAATTATCCGCCACGTATCGAGAACGCTACTTTGCTTCAACATTTCGGGGCGTATCGGAGCTGCGTTAATCGCCCTATTATTATTAATTCCGTGTAATTGACAGTATAGGCTTGTGTCCTGGCACAATTACAATAATTGAAAAGGATCACGATGACTGATCAGAGTGTACGGTAATAGTGACGATAATTATAGATGCGCAATGAAAATCGCAACTGCGAATTGGTGGTACAGAAATCGTAATCGATGCGGAGAAAGGGCAATTAAATGACTCTTTCAAGGGGAAAAAAAGGGAAAAAGATGGAACGGTTAGTGTTTCTTCCGATATGCTCGTCAGCCAGAAACGACACAGAGAAGATAAATTTGACACTTGGCTACGACAAGGTGGGATTATTTCAATTGACTAACTTTCCATATCTTCGAATTTAAAGTTGAATTTTGCACAGAATAGTCGAACTTGTCGCGTATTATGCAGTGCCATTACACTTCGATGTAACAAACAGATAATAAGAAAATATCGTGTACTTCAATCGTAGACAGAAGAAACATCAAAAACTAGAAAATAGTTGGAAGAGTCCTAAGGAACAAAATTGCTATTCTACGATACTAAAATCGATATTATACGAAGATCATAAAGAAAAGAGCGTACGTCACATTTTTCGTCTTTAGTAAACGAGTAACTTTCGTGGAATAAAAATTTTCTTACAATTTCACGTTCATAACCAATATGTGAAGTATCCAAGATTTAATAAAAATAAAGACCGTTTGTATATTATTACGAGCCCTAGCTCCTCGTTTGATAATTTCTTTCTATCGCTTCTTCTTCTTAAAGAAGAATTTTCTTCGTGTTTCTTCACAAGCGCAAGCTTCTGCTCTTCTTCTGGTGTTCGCGTTATGTCAATTAGTAAACTGCTTAATTCATACTTCGACTATTTTTCCTCGTAACTGTATGGGCAAAAATAATGGAAAGTACTTCCAATAAATCGTAGTCAATTCTACAGCACGCGATAATTAAATAATTGGAATGTCATTCGAGAAAACGACGATTCACATGGACCTGTCTAGACACACTTTCTTCCTGAAAGTTGAAAAAGAAAAAGATCCATCTGCAACAGAATGCATTATTCAAATGTGTATCACTTTCTTCAGCTACGGTTCTTCCTCGAACGGTTCGCTGTTCCAACGGTCGACAAGGTGGAGCACGTTTCTTCAAACTCGAAAAGCCACACATGAAAGGGTTAGGAGCCGCGATGGTCCCATCGACGATTCCTCGAAACGCGAACGCTACGAGTGTACAAAAATGCGCCAGGCTATAGGTATGCGCATCGTGTGGTCCTTCGGCTCATTGATATTCTCCGGGCGAGTCCCAGAAATTCGTGAGAACAATTCCGGGCCAGGCAAGCACTTGCAAAAGTAGGCGTTCGCATCGACCTTACAACGTGAACATCGTTTCTCGATCGTGTTACAGACGTGTTCTGGAGAAATCGAAATAGTCGAAATTTGTAGGAACACGAAGGAGTTTTAACGCTAGAACCGCGAACGTGTTCGTTTACACTGTTCATGATTTTTCTCTCAATCGTTTCATTTTATTGGTATGTTACGCTGGCTGCAAGCAGAATCTGTACGCAATCGCATTTATTATTTCAATTGCACGTACTAATTAATTAGACCCGATTATAATAAATTTAACATCATTTAATGGTACTTTCGTACGATTATAAAAACTTGATTCTACGCGAATGAAATATAAAATCTGAAAGAAAGATAGTTTCGTTAGAAGATAAGGATATGGTCAGTGTACAGCCACACTGATTCTGCTAAAACTAATTAAAAACTAATTGTTACATAAACTGTAAATTTACTAGCTATTACATAAACTGTAAATTTACAAAAACAACGGCGCCGATCGAATTATTATTTCCTTCGATTGCAATTAATCGCCCCGCTCTTGCATCTTCCCTCCATAAGACGTCCATAAAACGTGTGTACAAATAGTTGCACGTTTTTTCCAGCCTGTGTACGTTTCGTGTCAGAACCATTGATAAACACAAAGTGACATCAAATTCATAAAATCGACAAAAGCATGTGCTTAGCATATGCTTCTACTGCGATCTTCGTATGAAAAACAACAAGCATGACTCTTCCTATACAAAAGATAATAATAAATTATACGCGTTAGCTGTGTATCAAATTACCTTCCAGAGATCATAGTCTACAAATATTCATTACCGTGGCTATTGAAAAAACTCGTTGGTCGTTTTACGACCGATTCGTGGTTGTATTAATATTTATACGATCGCAAAGGTCAACAAGCAAAAACTACACCGCCATGGATCTCGAACGAGGACGAAGAGGCAGAGAAGGGCTCTGTCTTGTTCGATCGCGGAGACAAGGGAAAAAATTCGATCGAGAGAAGCTGGCGGAAAAAGAGAAGCCGTGGGCGTGTCGTGGATCTTAGAGAACGGCGCGATTAGCCGGTGATTTTTTGCCCGGCCGTTAAATCGAAAGCCAAACACTTCGAATACGTGTCTGTGGGAACGAACGTTCACCGTGCATAAACGCGTTTTCCGCGTCCGGCAAGAAACGTCGCGGCTTGATGAAGGCATCCCGTCTTTCAACTTCAGCTTCTGCGAATAAACCGGAGCAAATAGAAACACGGCGTCGAGTATTATTTAAAGAAAATATTTGACAAACGAAATTTTAAACAGTACGTCGCCTTGTTTCGAGCGTCTTGCTTGTTTTCGAGTAATTTTATTAATACAAATTTCCAACTGGTTCACTTACTCCAACTTGTTCGCTCGTTCCTCTTATCTCATTCCAACGATGAATATTTTATTCGTTTCTTCTCGGAACACTCGCATATTTCATATTAAAGTATCGCCTACTTTCGTTAAAACAATGGGCAAATTTTACTTCCAATTAATCGATCAATAAAAACTTGAAACTCTGTTATTTCTAATAAAGTAACTATATTTTAATCGAAGATGAAACACGTAAGCGTTTGGTTTCTGATGGTTGAAACGAGTTGGAAACGTAACACGGTGTCAACTGCGAGTGGTCTGTACCACAACAGACTATTCTACTTATGAAACGACGTACGTAAGAGAAATACCAGTTTGCTGTCTTTACTCATCGTAACAGTTATCTACGAGATTGTGCTGATGAATAAACATAATTCTTCGTATGTTATAACTGTATTAACACCTTTTTTCTTTTTATCTATTTATGTAACTTGTGCAATGATTACTAATAGACACATTACACGAGCCGTGTAACGTAATCTACAAATACAGTTTCTACCGAAAATTGTACCACTCGTAAATCTCCAAATGTTAATCGAATATTTTTTAACGAATCTTTTACATACTTTGGAACAATGGAATTAAGTTCACGTGAAAGAAAGTATACTTTGCATGCGTTGGCTGGTACTTTATCGCATCTTCTCAAGGTAAAGGCGTATGATAACTGGATTTTATTGTTAGAAATGTCAGAAATTGTTCATTGTTACACACTGCAAACAAGTCAGAGAGTTTTCGATTTTTCATTTATCCACCGTGTTTCCACGTAGTATTGCACGTGTTCTTCCTGTGGCTGGACAATCAGCGACTTCCTGTTTACGAGCGGTAAGTTCGACGACGCGATCTATACTTTCCTCTTTGACGTTTTTTCAAACACCGTGACTCATTCCTTCCTTCCTGGACATTGAAGAGATTTACACACGTTCAAGGACACGCGTAATGAAATTTTTGCCAGTCCATAGGTCGCGAACCGGTCCATTCACGAAAGGAAAATTACGTAGAGTCTGTTTTTGAAAATTAATCAGCGATAAAAAAAGATTTGGCATCGATGAGTGTAAAGTGTTTACGAAGCAGTTTTGTAATTTTGGGAGTTCCATGTTCACGTTATATTTACTTTCTTCAAGATCGGATTAAGTTCGATTTACTCAACAAAAATATATTTATATTATTTATATTTATTTATAGAAGCAGCATTGTTATTATATTCGTAATGATAAATTGTCCATCTTGTGCGTCATTTTCCATCTATCTGTCGTTTGTTTCGTATAAATTATGTGTCTATACAATGTAGATCAATTACTGCATTTTCATGTAAACTCAATTTTTTTCCAAACCTTCTTTCGATCAAAGAATTAATGATGCTATAATTCCCGACGGTAAACAGCACTAAGAATTTTTTCCAAAGCATAGTTTTGCATCTCGTCAAGCAAATCTTGGACTTCCCAATTCATAATTTTCTTCATCCATAATCGACTATAACTCCGATATTCTTGGAATCTTAGTGGCAACTAATATTCACAAACAGAAAACTAAAACCAAGATCGCAGAATACTCAATGGGAAAGAAGTATGATCAAATTTCTCAACCTAATTCGCATTATTATTTTTTTCTCATCGAATGCTTATAGTTAATATAACATAACATAATAATTTATTATAATACAATGTAACATGATGTACAATATACATAAATAATACATATAATAATAATGTTCATAGCGTTAAAGTACCCGATATGAAAGAAGTTTGATACAATTTTTTAACCCAACAGTCAAATGATTTATTTGTTATTTATTTATTTTCCGTCTAGCGAACGATTGTAAACGTTTGACTCTGTAACATTTCGCATGTTTCACGTACTTTCTAAATCGATAGATTCTGTTTGTCCTTCAGAAAATTACAAATCTTATTCTGGAATTTTTCTCGGAACTCCTAGACAGTCGTAAACATTCCATCGTTTAAATCGACCTTTCGATTCTCGAAATCCACTAAGCTGTAATTGTTCAACGACGTATAGTAATAATTATACCGCGTGTATAGTAATAATTACACGAAGCTACTTCGTCAGGCATATGATGCACTTCGGTTCGTAAAACTACCAGGCAAATCTGAGCTCTGCATCTCGATGAATTTCACTAAATACAACTTGGTAAAATGATATAAAGAAATATCCGTTGACGTCAATCAATGGGAAAAAAGAAAGAATATTTTGCATTCGTGTTATTTATTCGAATGCATAATCTGGAAATGCAACGAATTTCGTATGTATAAGCGCTTGCACATAGTCACTGACTATCAGATTTTTCATCGCTGCTAAGGCCACAGTTTTAAGAAAATGCTACGCGATATATTTCTTATTTCAACGAAAAAAGATACTAAATGTCGATGAAACGCTTGGAAATGTTATATAAAGTAAGATGCAGATAAGAAATATGCGCAAGTACGTATCGTTGATCTACATTTTCGACTTACTTTTTCACCTCCATCTACACCGTGTCGGATAATTTCAGTGCAAGATCGTAAACGAAATGTTAATCTACGAATGACTGTTCCTTTCTGATACTTGGATTCACGATTACACTGTATCGTTCCTACATGCGTGATTTTTCGTTTCAGTTTCAGTGAAAAATACTGATTCTCTTTACTACCGCAATAAGATCAAGATGGAAGTGAGAATTTTCTGATCCCTTAAATTCCAGCGAAAATTCCCAGCTGCCTTTCCACCTCCTCGAACCGAATCGAAAACTTCAGTTCTACGAAAACGTGCCTCCTCCTGCTCTCCTCCCCCTCCCGAAAATCGATAAATCATTAAACGCATTGAAAGCATCGAGACTCCACTTGTAATTCACGGAACATCGATAGCTGGGTCCGTAGTGGCTCGTGGTACGTGCACCAGCCGTGCACGAACCTAACGCACCAACACCATCGAACATCAGAGCCAAAGTCGTCAGAATGAAAAGGAAGAAAAAGAAGAGTTGTGGCCGCGTGTAACGTGGATAAACGAGAGACGAGAAGAAGAAGACGAGGAAGGAGAATTAGGAAAAGAAGGAGATGGAAGGAGTCGAAAGCGGAAGGGAACGGCACCGCGAACGTCGATCGAAGGAGAAAAGGCAAGGAAAGGCGAGGCAGAGCTCGTGCCTCGTGGACAATGCCACCGTGGTGAGGCTATGGGAACCCGCGGTGTGAAGGCATGTGTTGTTTTCTCGAGGCCGTTGGAGGACGTGTCGCGGCTCGCATCGTCAATTTGCCTGACAAAAGGAAACCACCGTGGCGTGGACAGGATGCGTGACCAACCGGATTCTCGGCGATGCGTGCGCGTACGCTTGGAATCCAAACCGTATACACTCCGTCGGCTGTCCGGTTTTTCTTTTCATCTGACTCGAGACAGCGTATATTCTAATCCTTCCACTCTTCAGGGGGACGCCTTATGAAATTCTTGGTCCGTGCACGGTTCACTCGACCGCCACCCTTGCTGACGGGATTACTCGCTTTGGATTCGGTGGCTTGAATTCTGTGTGTGCGGTCGCTTTGATATCTGGCGCCGATAAGCTTCCTTTAACCTTTCAGCAACGAATTTTTTCAGGACAGAGAAAGAGCAGTTTCTTGTATCGTACAGATACGTGGGTTTGTACGAGGCTGATGCATAATTAAATAACCGTCCTTCTTAAGGGACTACACTGAACTGAACAGTTCCCAACGATGGTTTTCTAATAAATCAAATTTCTTAGACTGACAGAGTCTGTAACACGTAATTGTATAGAGAACATTAAACACGAGAAGGCTAACTGTATTAAAGTTATTGTGAAATAGCATACTCTCGGTGTTTGCTCTTACAACGTATGTTTGCAAACTGAACTTTTCTGTTGTTTCGAGGTTGCTCGTATTACTCGATTAGCATGGCAATTTGCTATATGTGTAAGATTTGTACGTACATAAAATTGTAGTTGTTGAACGTAGTTTGCGTATCTTGAAATTTTCATCTTTCACACAACGAAGATTTTCCAGTAAGGATAAAGCGATACTCACTGCGATTAATGTCAGATTGCAATGATTTAGAGTGGAATTAATACAGACACAATAATCGTGTGTCTTTGGTGTTTCTGCTAAAGAATTTCCTAGGGACACAGCGATCTCGTTGTATCTTTTCAACAGAAATTTAAGAAAACCTGCAGATGTATACACCGAGTAAAACAAGTATTTCAACGCTTATAGGAAATTTTCATGTCCATACGAATAGACATCTCATATACATACACTTCGAGATTTCCTTCAACGTGTATACCAATATGATATTTTGAATTTTTATTTACATTTCCAATTTGGTTTCGCATTTGGTTCGTACAATTGTGGCAGTCGTGTCTGGTTACAGCGATTATGAAATTTCAAAATGTTTCGCATAACGCACACGATATATTCATCAGAAGATGTACAAATATTCAAATATGAAAATATTTGAATATCAATAATTTGGATTTTGGGTTGAATCCTATTGGATTGGCAACCCAATATATATACAGTGGCTGATGAAAATATTTGAATGTCAATAATTTGGATTTTGGGTTGAATTCTATTGGGTTAGCAACCTAATATATATACAGTAACTAGTGAAAATATTTGAATATCAATATTTTGGATTTTGGATTGAATTCTATAGGGTTACCAACCCAATATATATACAGTAACTGGTGAAAATATTTGAATATCAATATTTTGGATTTCGGATTGAATTCTATTGGGTTAGCAACTCAATACATATACAGTGGTTAATGAAAATATTTGAATATTAATATTTTGGATTTTGGGTTGAATCCTATTGGGTTTGGCAATCCAATACATATACAGTGGCTGGTGAAAATATTTGAATATCAATATTTTGGATTTTGGATTGAATTCTATTGGGTTGGCAACCCAATACATGTACAGTGGTTAATGAAAATATTTGAATATTAATATTTTGGATTTTGGGTTGAATTCTATTGGGTTGGCAACCCAATATATATACAGTGGCTGATGAAAATATTTGAATATCAATATTTTGGATTTTGGATTGAATTCTATTGGGTTGGCAACCCAATACATGTACAGTGGTTAATGAAAATATTTGAATATTAATATTTTGGATTTTGGGTTGAATTCTATTGGGTTGCCAACCCAATATATATACAGTGGCTGGTGAAAATATTTGAATATCAATATTTTGAATTTTGGATTGAATTCTATTGGGTTGGCCATCCAATATATGTACAGTGGCTGGTGAAAATATTTGAATGTCAATATTTTGGATTTTGGATTGAATCCTATTGGGTTACCGACCCAATATATATACAGTAACTGGTTATAATATTTGAATATTAATATTTTGGATTTTGAATTGAATCCTATTGGGTTGGAAACCCAATACATATACAGTGGTTAATGAAAATATTTGAATATCAATATTTTGAATTTTGGATTGAATTCTATTGGGTTGGCAACCCAATATATATACAGTGGCTGGTGAAAATATTTGAATATCAATATTTTGAATTTTGGATTGAATTCTATTGGGTTGGCCATCCAATATATGTACAGTGGCTGGTGAAAATATTTGAATGTCAATATTTTGGATTTTGGATTGAATCCTATTGGGTTACCGACCCAATATATATACAGTAACTGGTTATAATATTTGAATATTAATATTTTGGATTTTGAATTGAATCCTATTGGGTTGGAAACCCAATACATATACAGTGGTTAATGAAAATATTTGAATATCAATATTTTGAATTTTGGATTGAATTCTATTGGGTTGGCAACCCAATATATATACAGTGGCTGGTGGAAATATTTGAATATCAATATTTTGAATTTTGGATTGAATTCTATTGGGTTGGCCATCCAATATATGTACAGTGGCTGGTGAAAATATTTGAATGTCAATATTTTGGATTTTGGATTGAATTCTATTGGGTTGCCAACCCAATACATATACAGTGGTTAATGAAAATATTTGAATAATAATATTTTGGATTTTGTGTTGGATTCTATTGGGTTACCAACCCAATATATATACAGTAACTGGTGAAAATATTTGAATATCAATATTTTGAATTTTGGATTGAATTCTATTGGGTTGGCAACCCAATATATATACAGTGGCTGGTGAAAATATTTGAATATCAATATTTTGAATTTTGGATTCAATTCTATTGGGTTGGCCATCCAATATATGTACAGTGGCTGGTGAAAATATTTGAATGTCAATATTTTGGATTTTGGATTGAATTCTATTGGGTTGCCAACCCAATACATATACAGTGGTTAATGAAAATATTTGAATATCAATATTTTGAATTTTGGATTGAATTCTATTGGGTTGGCAACCCAATATATATACAGTGGCTGGTGAAAATATTTGAATATCAATATTTTGAATTTTGGATTGAATTCTATTGGGTTGGCCATCCAATATATGTACAGTGGCTGGTGAAAATATTTGAATGTCAATATTTTGGATTTTGGATTGAATTCTATTGGGTTGCCAACCCAATACATATACAGTGGTTAATGAAAATATTTGAATAATAATATTTTGGATTTTGTGTTGGATTCTATTGGGTTACCAACCCAATATATATACAGTAACTGGTGAAAATATTTGAATGTCAATATTTTGGATTTTGGATTGAATTCTATTGGGTTGCCAACCCAATACATATACAGTGGTTAATGAAAATATTTGAATAATAATATTTTGGATTTTGTGTTGGATTCTATTGGGTTAGCAACCCAATATATATACAGTGGCTGATGAAAATATTTGAATATCAATATTTTGGATTTTGGGTTGAATTCTATTGGGTTACCGACCCAATATATATACAGTAACTGGTTATAATATTTGAATATTAATATTTTGGATTTTGAATTGAATCCTATTGGGTTGGAAACCCAATACATATACAGTGGTTAATGAAAATATTTGAATAATAATATTTTGGATTTTGGGTTGGATTCTATTGGGTTACCAACCCAATATATATACAGTAACTGGTGAAAATATTTGAATATCAATATTTTGGATTTTGGATTGAATCTTATTGGGTTACCGACCCAATATATATACAGTAACTGGTTATAATATTTGAATATTAATATTTTGGATTTTGAATTGAATCCTATTGGGTTGGAAACCCAATACATATACAGTGGTTAATGAAAATATTTGAATATCAATATTTTGAATTTTGGATTGAATTCTATTGGGTTGGCAACCCAATATATATACAGTGGCTGGTGAAAATATTTGAATATCATTATTTTGAATTTTGGATTGAATTCTATTGGGTTGGCCATCCAATATATGTACAGTGGCTGGTGAAAATATTTGAATGTCAATATTTTGGATTTTGGATTGAATTCTATTGGGTTGCCAACCCAATACATATACAGTGGTTAATGAAAATATTTGAATAATAATATTTTGGATTTTGGGTTGGATTCTATTGGGTTACCAACCCAATATATATACAGTAACTGGTGAAAATATTTGAATATCAATATTTTGAATTTTGGATTGAATTCTATTGGGTTGGCAACCCAATATATATACAGTGGCTGGTGAAAATATTTGAATATCAATATTTTGAATTTTGGATTGAATTCTATTGGGTTGGCCATCCAATATATGTACAGTGGCTGGTGAAAATATTTGAATGTCAATATTTTGGATTTTGGATTGAATTCTATTGGGTTGCCAACCCAATACATATACAGTGGTTAATGAAAATATTTGAATAATAATATTTTGGATTTTGGGTTGGATTCTATTGGGTTACCAACCCAATATATATACAGTAACTGGTGAAAATATTTGAATATCAATATTTTGGATTTTGGATTGAATCCTATTGGGTTGGCAATCCAATACATATACAGTGGCTGGTGAAAATATTTGAATATCAATATTTTGGATTTTGGGTTGAATTCTATTGGTTTGACAACTAAGTAATTACAGATTTTGTCATTGAGGGTATAGACAAAATCCGCAATCACTTAGTTGCTAACCCAATAGAATATCATTGTCGTACAGTCATTCGACACATCTAAAAGTTAATTGGTAGGCGAAAGTTAAAAAAGATGGTTGGTTTGCCGTTGTTTTGATCCATCTGAAATGAGCGACGATCGAGCAGGTGGAATATTAAAGCATTGAAAAACGAGCGATATGTGTTTACAAGTGGAAGCTTTTATATAACACTGAGAAATGAAATCGTTGATAAACCTTCTGTTCGTAAGAGAGAGCTTATTCATCGGCCATCTGTTTAATTATGCTGCATAAATCTTTGCCCGGATCATACCCGGAATCAGGTTCCGTGTTCTAACGTGCTGTATTACGATGAAAATTTTACGAGGCTCGCATATTAATTTTTTCCTTGATTTTATCGATTCTTTTAACCGCTTGAGTTATAGCTTCAGGCGTCGTGGAACTTTGTTATTACAAACGCTGAGTGATTGCCAATTATTCACTGTGTAATATTGCTTAGTACGTACTCGCAGCATTCTTGCACGGAAATTTCGATATTTTTAGTTAAATTTTTCGTGGCGTTTAAGTTTTCTCTGCAATATTATTTTCTATCTCTAATCGTTCAAAAAACACATAATTCCATACTTATGCGAAGCGTGTGCATATATTTGCATATATTTGAATTGTTACAACGTATGATGGAAATATATCTTTCTTTCAACTGTAGACAGAAAGATTTAATCTTTCGATTTTACACCGAGTGCTATTTCTTTTTTTTTATGTATTCTACCTCTGAATTTTTTCCTCTGTCTCGAGATATAAAATATATTCTTTTATTATTAGTACTATTATTAATTAATTTATTAATATTTTATAGTCAGCAACTGACGAATTCCCTGAATTCGCATACTTACGTTTTGACATTTCCTCTTTACTAAGAAACATTGCAGATAAATTTTTCTGAAGATCAGTCCACCGATTTTCCATTATAATTCGATTAAATTTTCGAGCGATTTGAAAGACAACGAAGAGCGAGCTATTGTTTGGATAAATCCTAACGATCCATAAGATAGTTCCATTTATTTTCTTATTTGCAATGTAACACGATGGGAGAAAATTGAAAAGGAACGCGAAGAAATACAAAGAAAATGACGCGCTAACAAAAATTCGAATAATACGTATTTGCGAAATAGTCGAGAGTTAACGAAATTTCTGTGAAACGCTGTACTTATAAAATCGTTTCTGCACAAGCCCAAGGATATTATCTGAAAGAGTTACAATATTAACCATAGAAAATTAGTCGCAAAACCTTCGTTTAACAGCTTGTATTCATAAAACCGAATGTTTATTATTGCTTTTAATTTCAGTTGTAGGCCAGGAGGCCAGAACAATATCTTAAGAATAATCGGGCCATGTACCTCCCAAATTTTTATGGCGGTTAATAACCATATAATAATCACTTATTGCTATGTAATAAGTCTTGAAACTTAAAAATTATCTTCTTTTACAGTTTGTCTTGCTCGAAAAAAAAAAAGAAAGAACAGCCGTGTACACATCGAAGCAACAGGCCTTCCCTTTAAATTATCTGTAACAACGGTGATTCACGATACGACAGTGAATATCGAGCAAATTGAAAGATGCGTGATTGCATGTCAATTATAACCTTCGTTTTATCTTGTATAATTATTAATTAAATTTCAATCTACTTTGGTAATTACGGCTGATAATACTTGATACAAGTAGTCCGTGGGAAAAAAGATCCGACGAAATATTTATATGCAAAGTAGGAAATATGCAAATAGATGTACAATTGAATCGATAAGATCGGAAATAGAGCAAATTAATTTCGAATAATTTTTCGCCAAGGGACAAGAGAATATCCTTGGTTCGATTTAATGACGGCGATTTATGTTTGTCCGGATTATTATGACACGTCGCATCTTCTTTGAAAAAGTGAGACGACTTGAAAAATCTGCTTCTCAAGTTATCACTTTATAGTTGCTTACAACCATAAATTGATAGTAAAGAATGACACCTGGTGCTGTTTTACGAGAGTTACGTACGCCACGTGTTGATAAATGTGATTAACAAAGTAACGTGTTATTATTTTTAATAACTGTTCTTTCCAGTTTGTGGAAAAGTTATGTTTTCGAGTTGTGTCACTTTCCTAGCATGCGTATATGGCTCATAAAAGTATCTCAACATTTATCATAGAAAATTATTACGTCTATATTGTGTGTATGTGTTATATTCGAACATCAAGAAATTTCATTATGGCGATCGTCCTGATTTTACTGATCAAATCTGAAGTCAACCTGAAAATTTATATAGCAATTACAGTATATTTATAGCAAATGTAAAAACGAACAGCTGAACGAAAATTGTAGCTAATTTATTAATGGATTAATCTCATTTGCATTTACATTTTCTGATCTCTGCTGAAAATATGTAGCTGTACTAAATATCCTCTAACTTTCAGATCTGTTTCAAACTAGACACCAATATAATCATGTTTTATATGACACACGTGACACGCATATTCATAAACGGTGTTTACCAGCGTCAAAGCATTTTCGTGGATCGGTGTGTGTGTATGTGAATTATTAAGTTGCCCGAAAAGATTCTTTCGTTTTATGAGGAAATAATAGACGCACAACGTTTCTTGTTTTACATTATTTTGTCGAATTACGTACGATCCATTTCGTTCTATTGATATAAACCTGGTTTCACGTTTGTATGAAGGTGCACTGTTGTGAAAAACACGTTTGCCAAAGAAAGGCACTTTCCGGACGACCTAATACATGAAAATGTAAGCTTCTTTGCTTATAAAAGATGATATTCTAACATCCGGCATAATTATGAATTATGTTATGAATAATTGAATATCAGTTATAAATGAAACATGATTGGGGTTAGGTTTAACATCCGGCATAATTATGAATTATATTATGAATAATTAAATGTCGGTTATAAATAAAACATGATCCTAAGAATGCATCGAAGATTAATTTTTCATATTTTCAGTAACACGTGCAGATATTACTTGATATTTAATGTCGTGGTAAACATTGTGCGTTATGCGTGTGAAGTTTCTAGGTGAATAATGAGGTTGGTAAGGAGAAAGAGAAAAAGAGAGAGAGAGAGAGAGAGAATCGTCAATGAAACGACAATGAGTCGACAGATTAACACTAGAACTACCAATAGTTAACACGAAGCTATTTCTACCAAAACCAGTGAAAATGACTGGTCTTTAAAAAATACCTAATAATAGAATATTTTTATATTTATTGATTTATTAGTTTCTTACAGAAGCAATTCCATGTTTTGTAGTACATTTTTGGTATTGTTAATCCATCTGGGTCCATGATCCCTAAACGAGGGTTGACAAATTTATAAAATCGTAGAACCAGTCATTTTCACTGCTGTGGTATTTCTAGCGTTATCATCTAGCGATCTAGCGATCGATCCGGAATTTTCCTGATAACCGATATCGTCATATCGAATGACACGCGGTAGAAATTTGAAACACGCGTGGGAAGTTGTAGAAAACGAGGAAACTGGTTAATTGGGCTTCGATGAACAGATTGCAGGACCCTTTTACACTTTGACAAGTACCAGTCATTTTCACTGGTGTTGGTATAAGTAGCCTTGATACAAAATTATTTTCAGTTTGAATATATAAAAACAAAATAAAATTCATTATATTATTCTTTTAGTTATCGTTGCAAAAGTCATTACATCATTGTGGGAAAAGATGTAACATGAAGTAGGAATTTTTAAATAAAATTGTAAATCCAGTGAATTTGACTGGTGTGGTAGTTCTAGTGTTAAGTATATGGAAATATTATGCACGACTATCAAATACATATATTCTGACGTAATTTATTTTTCTAACACAGTTGACAGATTAGAATCAGATATTATTTAGTAAAATGTTATGTTTCAGTAAAAGGGAAACTTAAAGGCTTATTTTTATTCGATAGCCAAACAACAAAATAATTTTCAGGATAATTATTTCCTTTCTCAAATTCGCTATTACAAAATTAGAGATTTACCTAAAACAACGAGATTTATTTACTATCTACATGGAATTTTAATGTCTAAGATCAATAATCGTTTAATATTAATGTTTCTTCGTAAAATTTTTTCACAAAACCTATCTACCACATCGAAATAGCAGATTATATTAAACAATGCCAACAAGGCAATTATTATTTACATAAACAAGCTCAATTTCGCTCGACAGAAAAAAAAACATTATTCACCTCTTTTTTTTTTTTTTACCTGATAACTCCGAAACAAAAACGTCACGAGGTTAAGAATAATACTATGTACTTTTGGATTCTTTCGCAAATTACTATAATATACGCATACCGACACGAATTCAGGACAAATGGACGATCCGAAATCGACGGACGATGAGAAAAAAGAAATCGATTCCATCGATAACAGTAATAACTATTAATCAACGGCAATATAGTACCGCTAATTTATCCAACAGCGCGGAACAATATTAATAACGAAAACCACCGTGCAAACCGATCATTTTCCAACTGTGTATCCATTTTTTCTACCGTATAAGACTAAAAGACATCGAACATGAGTCAGCCCCGAGGGCAATTGCACGGTTTATTAAAACGAAAAGTTTATCGAATGGGCGTCTGTCGCTCCGAGGCTACAGTGTATGCAAATTTCGTTCGGAAATGTTATATTTTCAGTGGGATGTGGGCCGGGGCAACGTCGAAATTGTATAAGTGGCCGGTAGTGATGGGACTGATGCGATACGTATCGATGACAATCGAACAATTTGATACTTAACCCTGTCACGATCCACCAATTTTTACGCTTCGATCCTCATCTTATTTTCCATTTACATGTTACCATTTATTTTTGCACAATTTTTTTACGTATTTATACACTTATAGAAAGTTTGAAGATGCAAAAACGCGTGAAATGCAGGAAATGTAGGAAATATCCTTTGGTGGGTAAAACGATCTTTCTAAGATTCCTTTTTTTTTTTTTTTTTTTAATTACAGTGAAATATTCCAAATATATTACTCTCTGTATCGTCGACCAGGAAAAATAATTTTCCCCAACATTGCACTCTTTTAACGAAACTCTGATCCATGAAAGAAAGTTTATAAAACAAAAAGTATAAGACACCATAATTTTGCAAAATGGATCTACGTTCAACAAGAGCAATGAACAAATACACGTACAATACGTACCGCAGAATAGATGGCTATCGTCGGTGGAATAAAAAAGCTTTTACTACAAAAATGACCAAAGTTCCTGTTCGTCAATCTCAAACTTCTTTCCATTCGCCACCGTATACTCGTGAAGGTCTGAATTTGTATAAATGTCTGCAGTCCAGTTATAACTTGAGTGTAAAAAGTTACACTCAGCGACAAAAGTAAGTTAGTCCATTAGCCTACAGAGTCTACAAAATGTATTGCACGTGTACGTATGTTCACAATTATATGAATTCACTGCAACATTTACAATTCTACATCGTCTGACAGATCATTATCGATTCGCGTGGCTATAGAAATTGAATTCTACGAGGATAAAACGACGCTGGACGAAAGAGCGTTTTATCGGAAGCTAAAAGCACGTAGAAATGCTTCTCGTAGCTACTGTGAGTGATTTTGGTGAAAAGTATCATTCCCAACGCTACTCTTTCAGTTACTGGTTTCCGTTCACTTGGAATTACCGGTGAAACCCACGGGACAAAAATGAAGCGAGGAAACCCAAGGTGGCTCGATGCACCAAATATTTGGAATTTCGCGTTACGATCGATAAATACCGCCGCCGTTCCTTACGCAGATCGTTCGATATCGCTTGCAGCTTCCTTTTATCGCTGCTCCATTAGTTCCAGAAGCGAGAACGCTCGATTCAGATAACAAATTCGGCCAGGCTGGCGCTGTCGATGAATATCGTGCAGCTCCTCCTTCGGTATAAGCGGCAAAGTAGCCAGTTTACGGAAGTTCTTAACGACTGTATTTCAGCTCGTAAGAATGTTAACGATTTTTCGTTGATACGTACATATATACACGTACAGCTAATGGTGTGTTATTTTGCAAGCTTGTCAGCTGGTTTATAAGAGACGTTATTTTAGAGCGTGGCAAATGGCGCTGGTTCGTTTGAGACGCGTCGAATATCGCGGTCTAACAGGATGTAAGTAGCCCGTCGTTTGTAAATATCGCCTTTGCAATCAGGCAATATTTTTTCATTTTTTCCAACGATTTCTCGTCCTTGCTTTTTACTATAAGGTACAACTATAAGGTTCCTCGGTTCTTTCTCCAACGTGTCGCCCTCTTCATGGGTGCATAGCTTGAAATGGCCCTTGCAATTTTTTGAGATATTTCACGTTTCGCAGTTCGCAGAGATTTACAAAAGTCGATAAATAATAAATAATCTATTCGTACCAGATCGATTCCAAAGTTATAAATACATTGGAATGTAAAATCTGACAAGCAGTATCTTTGCAACTTTCCATTGGAATTTTCGATTCTTCGTAACACAGCCGCATGTACCTGTGTAATAAAATCTAAGAAACCAAAAATTTGTTTCGTTGTTTAACAAATAACGATTTTGTCAGCTCTGGCTGCCAAAAATCGTCTTTCGAAACTCTGGAGCCAGCCGAATCAACCATAGACACCGAACAACCGCCCAAGTCGTGGCATGCGTGCGTGAACCGCGGCACAAGCGTAGCACACGAGCAGCACACGCACAGCACGCAGCTTTTTCCATCCCTCTAACCAACGCACATGCCCCCGCGTCCATCTCGATCAAAAGGAGACCCCGACGAAGGCAAACGGGCGAAGAGAAGAATGGGCCCGATTCAAGGCGGCTATACGACACACTTGTGAGGCTTTTCTGGCCCCTCGCCACGGGGTGGATAGTCGTGCAGGAGGGGAAATGGAAGGCCTGCGAGGCCCTTCGTCAGTTCTGGCCGTTTCAACACGGGAAGACTCCGATCGACCGGTTCCCACGAAACGGAGACACACCACCTGTGCGTCGGAATGAGGACGAACAACCCTCCGTGCAAACGAGCAATCGTCGAGGGGACGTGTCATGATTTTCGAGCCTAATTTCGGCGACGCACCCGGCTTACACCAGGGTGGGGGCGTTAAATCATTCGCTACGGGTTACAAGATTCGCCCCTTTACTTCTATTCAAGCTGTTGCACAGGGTTTCACGTGATTGGGACAATCGCGGAGAAAGAACGTTCTGTTTCCCTTCGATTTTTCGCATTGTTGAAGGATAGGGTTTTTTATTTAGTTTAACTTAAAGCGTTTAATATTCGTAATATTTATATCTGAGAATATAATACGAATATTTGTAACGTATTTTTATTTTATGAATTACAAATGTTTCCAGTTCATTGAATTAATGTTTTTGCTCTACTACGGTTGAATAGAACTATTTTGTTACTCGACGAACTAGTTTTACTTAAAGCGTTTAATATTCGTAATATTTATATCTGAGAATATAATACGAATATTTGTAACGTATTTTTATTCTATGAATTACAAATGTTTCCAATTCATTGAATTAATGTTTTTGCTCTACTACGGTGAAATAGAACTATTTTGTTACTCGACGAACTTGTGACAACGACAATATCCAAATCCACGCCATTCCATACTACCTGACAGCGAGTCATTAGGTTTTGTCTTGATCTTTGCACGTGGCCCAACATTACACTTTCCCCATTACGTAGGGCGATCAGGATCCTCGACTTGCCCCTCAACACCTACAAACGCAACATATAAAAACTGCAAGCCACATATAAAACCACGAGACTAGTCTTGAATAAAAGTTCTTCGTTAATAAAAGTCTACAAAATTATAAAAGCATAGCCAAGTTAAATTATTGCTCAGCTAGTCCCTTTTTATCATGACAAACGTCATGACGTTTACGTGACAAACTCTTCGTGGTCAGATTTTGCAATTCTCCAACCGGAAAACTGGTTGAAAATGATCTTCTAAACTGATAGAAAGGCTTTCGATGTTTATGCAACCAATGATATTTATTATTGCAATAGTTTTTGATATATATAATTTAGATTTATATCCTGGTGATTCAAAAAAAAAAAAAAGATAGCAAGTGTTGCTTCTAATTACCAATCCATAGTTAATTTCTGCATACTGTTCCTGCAAAATCGACCAAAGTGTCGCTGCATTTACGAGCTATAACGTACGTGTTATTTCTACTCCCTCAAACCGTGTCATCGTTTTCTGTCTACATCATCAAATTACAAATCGCTTGGATCTCCTCGAAGATACGTAAACTCGACTCAACCCCCGTATCGCTCATCGGAGAAAAGACATCCCTCAACAAATTAACCTTTTATCCATGTACCCGGTGTTAACCGGCCTAAAGTCTGCGTTTGGCCGCGTGGATATTCTTTTAATGGGGAAACTAAGGAAGAAAACGTCGGGATAATTAAGACTCGAAACGCTAATGGACGAAAGAGGAGGAGTCGAAGGGGCAATTGGAAGCGGAAAGCGGCGGCGTGTTCTTTTTTTTACAAAAGATGTGGCGCCGCGTGTTCGAGGAACGAGAAATATCGTTCGTCAGTTGAGAACGATCGCGCCTGCGGCTCAAGTGCTTCATCGGGCCAACGTTCAACCGGTAGCAGTTGTTAATTAGTCCGCTGCTCGTTTAGATTCACCGATCAGCCAGCGAATGAAATTAAAAAGAAAAAAGAGAAAAGAAAAAGGAGGATATTTCAAAAATCATCAGCCGACAGCGTGCAGCGTTTTATGAGCTTCTTTTTATCTATAAAGAGCCCCAAGGACAACTTGTTCCGCATAATCTGGCCAGTCGGTGGTATTATTCGCGATCCAGCTGATTCCAGCTGGAATTTCTCATCGTGATCAATTTGCAATTAATTAATCGTTCGATGGATCGATAAGCTTCGAGGGATGAGATTGGAAAAATGATTTGAAAAATGATAGAGATGATAGGAAGATGGATGAAGTTAATTGGTTACGCTAGCCGCTGCGGTAATTTGCTTTCCAGCTGGCTACGATAGCAGCTTGTACCATTTTTTTACCGTGCTATTTACGGAATTTTGTTATGATAATTTTATACGAACGTTATATACGAGTGATACAGATAATTAGGAGGATAGATAATTTAAATGCTAATTCTTTCTTGCGATCTTTGATTTATTTTTGTTAAATACGATGAAAGCTAGTTTTCTTGCCATTTTACGCGCCACGTAATGTGTTGACGCGTGGGATTTCTAGCAGATACACGTAATTTCGATGCTAATTCCTCGTGCAAGGAAAGGCTGCAACTTGTGGCAGATCTCGATCGCTCGATTTTTTAATAATGCTCACCTTCTACATTCACTTTCGTTAATTACATCGCACTATGCGAAGATTTCAGACGAAGACACGATAGATCACATCTTCCATCTTTTATAGAGAAACAATTATAAACTTCAGTATTTACATCGTTATCAACATTCTTATAATATCTATATTGTCGAAAACATCTTTTCATTTGATTCTGAATCTCACGTATTTCTTCTATATTCCTTCTAGCTTCAAAGATAAACACATATTGAAAACTATTCGAATATTTTTTGGTTTAATTAAATTTCTAATAGACCCAACAGATTCCTTTTACTTCTTTCTATTTCATGTTAAAATACCACTTAATTACTCGTAGGCTGACACTAAAATTAAAAAGTCAAGGAAATAGTAAGAAGATAGGTCTTCTTACCATCTAGGAATTTAGGCCGTGCTCGTCCTACGATAATCTTCTGTTATTAATTCTACGATAAGCTTCGAATTCTGTGCATCTTGTTCGTATCTTTCAGTTTCCCCGCAAAATGCATAAAAATCCGCCTTCTAGTAACTAGGAGCGTTCTACTTCTACAAAAAGATCGTCGATTCCTGGCGCGATTTCGCAGTGACGATCGTCAAAAGCCAATGGTGGTTCGCGTGGAACCGTCGAGGAGGCAGCATCGAACACCACACCACGCCACGTTGTCGTACATGGCGAAAGAGTTAAAATTAAAGGTAGAAACACGCAGCCCCGGCAGGGGACCGTTGTACGAGTAACCTTTCAGTCAACATCGACGTTAATTCGAATCGTACGGTGTATACGCGAAGCAGGTGGCCCGATGAGGAGGAACCGGACCGAGGGAACGATGAGACGCGATTACCGCGAATATAACGGTACGCGGGCGCCGGTGATGGAGAAAAATGTGAACCGCGAAAATTGCAGCCCTCCGCGAAGCTCTCTTTCTCTCTCTTTCTCTCTATCTTTCTCTTCCACGTTTTTTCTTCCTTTTCTTTTCCATTTTTTCTCTTTACTTGCCATTTTCTCTTCCCCATCTGTTTCTCTTTTCTTCTCTTTCTCTCCTTTCCATCTTTTTCTCCCTTCTTCCCCTTCTCTCTTTCTCGTCTTTTTCTTTTTACTTCCCTTTTTTGCTGATAATTTTTCGCCGTTGGTCGGCCGCGATGATTCGATAAGTCGTTCGGCGATTCGTTCTGCCACCCTGTCGCTGAGACATCCTGGCAGAGAGCAGGTGTAATCCCCGTAGCTGGGCCACGGGGCGCATAATTGAGTCGAGCTAAACAGGTCACGCGGTCATTTCGATGTTTATCGAAGCGAAGGGCCTCGCGTGATACCCACTGTCCTTTCTTTCGCGTGTCTCGTCCTTTGCGGACTGTTAAATTCCGATTGAATGGAGAACGGTTTCGTCCCATTTCCAAACCGATCCTCTCGCACGAATCCTACAGATTCTTCTTACAGATCTTTCGCTATTGTCCGAGTTTTCTTTCACACAGTTGATCTTGCGGGCTGTGACAGAAAAATGTCGCTGGTTTCTGAAACGTGTCCAGGTACCTAATAGCCGTGAACTTTTAATCTTTTACTGTTGAAGTTTAGAAGTATGCACTGCTATAGCCACGATATGGAAATTTTTCTTAATTACCCAATATCTATAATTTCATCAAGATATCAATAAGATGAATTTAATTCCATATACAAAATGTACCAAATGTGCGTCGATTGTTAAATCGAGTTAAATCGATCAGACACGACTGGAAATATTGGATTGGCAACTAAGTGATTGCGGATTTTGTCATTAGATGGTATTGACAAAATCCGCAATCACTTAGTTGCCAATCCAATAAACGAGTCGCTCGACAGTCACAAGATAAATCAATTGCATAAATTAAAATACGTAGACGAATGATCGTTACAGACATCATCTTTACAAATTTCCCTTGTCAATTGCAACTACGTCTTCTACCTTCTCGTGATAAATTCATTTACGAGAACGAGACTCTTTTTCGTAAGACGCGCAATGCTAATCATAGTAACTTCTTAAAAAGCGATCACACGGAAGCTGCGATCGATATGACTCGTGAGAGGATTGAATGTAGAAAAATGAATTTCCAGCAGATTCTAAACGGTTCTTCGAGCTTTGATAAAAGAGTTGGCGTGAATTAGCAAAAAGCAGGAATTCCACCCGCTACACGAATTGATGCAAACTTCAACATGCGCGTAAATTTTACGTAACCGCGACAGATTGCCGTTGGCAGATCGCGCGCGTGTTACGACGATTTAAAAGGAGGTTCCTTCGCTCTCTTTTCGTCTCGTGATTAATTGGTCTCGTGCGACTATGTCCCAGCCGCGTGTTCCCTTGCACGCGTCGTTGCGTAAGCGTTCGAGACAGTCTTACCACTCAATCTGAGGCTCAGGTGAAAGTCACTATAAGCATCGAGGTCTGGCATCGAACAAGTGATTTTTGACGACGTGGAAATCGGCCAGCTTCTGATAATTAAATCGAGGCACCGTCTGACAGCCATCGTGCCACGGAAGTCGACCGGTTCTACGAATGAAAAATCTGCTCGTTGTGTCCGACTGCGGACGACTTCAAAGGAATCGTGGACCCGTCGTTCCGGGACATTTCAACTTTTATGTTCAAGTAACGTTATTCTTTGGAAATTTCGCGATTAAAATTAAAAAGGAAATGTAATTCTTTGGAAATTTCATGATTGAAATTGAAAAAAAGAAAGCAGGACGTTCTTTATCCTTCGTCTGTTTCTCCGTTTACGAAGCTTCACTGTTGAACACAAAAAAAGTCAATCTTTTAATTTTTCATATCCTTTTTACGTTATTTATCCTTCTTCCTTGAATTTAATTCCGATTAAGATCGAATTCTATAGAAACTTCTTTAAATGCCAATAATTTCCATCCACCGATTCAACGTCCTTTGTAGACTTTTTATTCGAAGAATGTTAATTATTGGTATTATCGTTTCAGTGTGTAGCAAGATTTCTTTTCACACACGTCTGACGCGTCATAGTGTTCGTAAGAACCCAGTGTCGCATATGTGACATGAATAGTTTATCATTGTCTGATCGTACAAATAAATCAAGTCTACACTGAAGTACCTTAACGATAGCAAAGTATCACACATGTGTCTCATTATATAACATGTTTGTGTCTTCGATACATGTTGCGCATACAATTTTCCGACGCATTATCATAACAAATGATAAAACCCTAAAATATTACAAACATTAGTGACCCAATGACATCAATCGAGAGTTAGAAATTCAATTGAGAGTTAATGTGGTGGATAAGTTTCCTTGTCATGTTAAACGTAGCTATTTGGCGTTGTGTATAATTAAACGGTCAAACACATTTGCTGCATTATCTCTTTGATATTTCGAAGAAAGCATTGATCGTGCCTGGAGTGAAATTATTTTTGCAAAGGGTGAATTGAACGCTGCAGGATATCAGGACATGTGACATGGCAAATTATTGCCTTTCATCACTGAAACGGCAGACAAAAGGACAACTTTTTAACAACACGATGCTGTTATTCATACGACCGCCACTGTAAAAAAAAGTGGTCTTTTCGCAATGGAATTATTTAACATGGTCAGCATCGTGTCTTAATCCGAACGCCATCGACGAACCGTGGGGAATTCCAGCGAGAAGATTTTACGTTCAGGGAAAGCCACCTATAGGAAACACCGTAGAATTTAAAAACTAAACCCTAAAACCCGCGGATGTTCAGAACGAAACTCTAAATAAGTTAGCGGATAGTGTACCTAACAGATTCAATCGAAACATAGCAATCAAAAATAAAGGAAAATTCACTAAACGTTGAATGAAAGCGTAACAAAGTTAACGTCGAGTTTACATCTTCTGGCAGTCGAAAATACAAAAGAAACGAGAGAAATTTACATTTTCTGCAAACTTCAAAAGAAGACACTTTTTATGCTTCAGTTTTACTGTACATTATATTGGGCTGGCGACTAAGTGATTGCGGATTTTGTCATTAGGTGGAGTTGAAAAATCCGCAATAACTTAGTTGCCAGCCAAATAATATGAAATTATACAAACGAGTCTGTCAACTTTTCTTTTCGTGTCGTAATTATAGTGTTTTACTGTGCATCATATTGGGTTGGCAACTAAGTGATTGCGGATTTTGTCATTAGGTCACTTAGTTGCCAGCTCAATAATATGAAATTATACAAACGAGTCTGTCAACTTTTCTTTCCATGTTGTAATTATATAGCTGCAAAGATCGTCTCGACGTTTCATCGACAAATTTAAAAATAGGATCAAGTTTATAATTATCCGCGTCGATGTAGCGTAACTATATTACACGACACGCGTAATCCACTGACACGAGCTTTAAAAATTCTTCAAAGAGTAAACCCTTTAGCCTTCGTCAAAGCGATTCAACGGCGATCGCTTGCATCATCGGTGATTTAAATAATCGCGGCGAGAGATCTCATCATTTGATCCTTTCCACGGACTTGCACGTTCGAATTAACATTTATCCATATGACGTGGATGGCGGACGTGAACCGAATAATCCTCGACTCACGAAGCCGCTCTCATTCGAACCGAAAGGTATCGCGTCCTGAAAATAAACATCCATTAACGGCGTGAAGAAGTAACAGCATCGGCCCTTTTTGCTTTCACAGGTGTTTGCTACGCGATCGTGGCGTTAACGCCAAGTCGATTAAAAGACCGCCTCCGTGGCCCTTGATGAGTAGGAAGAGAATCCGTTCGACTTAATGCCCGATTATTCACCGCGCAAACGAGTCGGAAACATCGATGCTGGCCATCTTCCCGGTCATTAATCCAATACGGTAATGAAGTTGGTGGAAAAAACGGACAGACGAAGAGGAGAAAAAAGTAGAGTATCCGAAGATGCTCACGAAAACGATCGTTTCATGACTCATGCAATCGTGCACGTGTTTCTTCGTGGTTTTATCGCTGTCGTAATTTAATTACTTCATAGACGAAATTATCGAATATCCGCAATTTCCTTGGCAAAGTTTCGCATTTCTTATAACCAGACACGGTCAACGTTTACGCAAAAATTCAGATTCTTGTGAGCAGAGGTATAATGAAGTTTGAACAGTGCTTTGTTACGTCTCTTAAATGCTATAATAATTAGACTACGAGGTTTTCGCGTTTGTAGGAAATTGTAGGAAAGTGTACCATTGCACGAAATACACGCAACTTGAAGAGACGTGTACAATATGTAAAGTATAGTGCTATTTATAGCGCTTGGTAGGTAGAAGAATTTCCTACCGAAAATTTACTGTTTTAATTATACGTTCGAAGATGTGAATTTGCATAAAATCCACAGTCTGATAGGAATTATTTTATTTTGCATGTTTTATGTGTACGTTTTTCAATATTATGCACGTCAGGCGTATTTCCTTTGAATTTATCTTCTTGCAAATTATTTACAAGAACTCTATTACTAAATTTGGAATTATTTCTTATTCTATATTTCTGTTATTCTACTTATTATACTTCTTCTGTTATATTTAAAAAAGATTGTACGTATAATAGAACGATATCCATATTACGACAAAATATATTCTTCCAATGAAGAAGCTATCGAAATTCATAACGAGATTCGTAAAAGTGAGAACTCGACGTGAGTCTGTCTGAACGTAAAAGTAATTACTATGCAGGAATCGTCTTAGTACCCGCATACCACAATAAACAGTATACCTTTATCTTTATATTTTTTCCGAAATAACCAGATTTTCCCGATTTATCCGTCAAGGTTCCAGTGCAAGCTGTTTCCCTACAAATCTCGTGACAAGTTCGAAGGCAACGGATTAAATCCGGACGCATAAATATTTGTCTGCTAGTTTGTAAACGACCGGTGTAATGAAACGTTTCTGAATGTTCCTGTGTCGTCATGGTTTAATCCGTTCATAATTACCACCAGTTCTTCGCTGCAATATCGGACAGACTAATTTATGTAACTTTTTAACGACTCAACTCATCTGAGAAAATCACGAGGTTTTCAAGATTACTTTGGTTGACCAGGTACGTTTGTGCATATAAGAGTTGCTTATTAAATGGAAAAGTGATAAAAATGGATGAAATATCGCAGAAGCGTTTCAAAAGTGGTGTACACGGCTGAAACACGTTTTCCAGGAAAAGTAAAAAAATTATTCGCGAGCTTATAAAAATCTAATTTATTAGCAATAAGCACGCACTCTGAGAAGCATCGGACAAATATTATTTTTATAATCGAAGCTCGCGTTGACGAAGAAGATAAATTTATACGTAACAAAAATTGTTGCTCAAAATTCATTGAAAACTTTTCGTTTTCCAAATTATTCTTT
The DNA here is from genome assembly GCF_910591885.1 of Bombus terrestris. Classification (NCBI taxonomy): domain Eukaryota; kingdom Metazoa; phylum Arthropoda; class Insecta; order Hymenoptera; family Apidae; genus Bombus; species Bombus terrestris. Next base: position 2,992,504 of record NC_063282.1, on the reverse strand, counting down.
TTATCTCCTCTGGCAGATAACAGATCTTATTCTGTAGAATAAAGTTATTTCGTTTCGACTGTTGGCAAAATATTATAAAATAAATCCGTGAATACCGTTGAATAATTCTAATTTCGAGGACTACGGTTTTCCGTGCTGTGTCGCGTTGACACGACCATAGTTGACATTCGCAATGAACCGTGAAAAATCTAAAGCAACCGTAACGAATCCACTTAACCCGCTGTATCGTTCGACCTAACCCTTTCGACGTTCAGCTAGTCGATAACAATCGCACGCTTCCATCCAAGCATAGCCCGAGTGACCCATTTACCGTGACGCCTATAGGCGTTCACAGCACGCTCTGCACTTTTAGCGAACGAATTCTCCGCTGTAAAAAGTGCACGTCGACCGAAACTTCTCTGAATCGTTAACAGAGAAACTTGATCTAATATACGTGTGCCGAATGCCGACAGAATTAGAACAATAGTTTGATTAAATGAAACGAAGCGAGATTAAAGCGATTTAAATTTAATTAAACGAACGCGAACGATGCGAATGCAAATGCTATGTTTTACGTGACAAATATTGTGAATTATTTATCAGATATGACATTGTTTCAATAAAAAGAGAATATACATGTTGCAACACGTGTGCCTTTGTTAGAATCAAGCAAACATTAACACGTTTGCATGATTAGTTAACGAATGGATCGTCAATTCTTATTCTCTCGAAGGAAACCACACGGTCAGCTAATATTTTGTAAAGAAAAAAAAGACTAACTGTATAAAATAAGTAAATGGTACGATAGATCAGCAATTTGCAATAATTGGAACCAATTATTTATTGAAATAAACGAACAACAGAATGACTTTAAATAAACTATTAAATTATTAACTAAACCACGCGATCAACTAATATTTTATAAAGAAAAAAAAGACTAACTGTATAAAATAAATAAATAAACTATTTAAAGTAACTAAATTTAAATATAAACTTTTGCTATATATTTTGATATAAAAATGTGTAATAAAATGTGTTGTAAAATGAGCTTATTGTCAAATATGCGAGAAAAAAGGTACGCAGAAGCCTCGACGAGATATTAAATTTAATTATAACGATGTTTAATAGACGATTGAGTAAATACGTTTTAATCCAACGAAGCTATCAAAAGTGGCGTAGAAACGTGTGAATGGAGAATTAGAAAACCGAGATGCAAATAATACGCAGTTAGCAAATAATACGACGCGTCTCGAGCAAGGTAACGCGTATTAACGTCGAGATTTTCGACAGTAGAATAGCACACAGCGTCACAGACACGCGTCGCGAATTCGGTGGGGAGATGTTAGGAGCATGTACGAACAGAAGTCGAGCGACTTCCTGGAAAATTCTGATAGCCTAGAGAATGTTTACAAAAGAACATTTTCAACCGTGAGAATATTTACATATGCATCGTCTAACGTACATGCATTCTATTATGTTTGCTATTTAAGTATCACCGCATGTATTAATATCGCATGTATTACCATTTTTGTGGTTTATAATTCAGTCTACAAAATTTCACAATTACCCGCAATCGTTAATAAATATTCTACGTAATTATTTCTCACGTAACTACGATGAGTATAATTCTTGCTAAAGAATTTACTATCGATACGTCAGTACGTTAATCGCTAGACGCTTTTATGAAAAATAGCATACTAATTACCAAGTATCATACCACTACTTATCGCGTTAACAACGTCACCTATTCACGACACAAGCCAAGAACAAAAGGAATTAATCGATTAATCCGCGAGACGCTGTTTCCCAGACCCAACCATCCAAGCGTCCCTTTAACCCTTTTAACCTTTGCTCGCTTCCCACAAAACGATTTGCACACAATTACCGATTACCATACCACGACTCACCCAAACGCAATCTTACGAGCAACACCGTCTATTCGTAGCACCAAACTAATCTCCCAAGATCAGAAGAAATTAACCATCTTCAAAACACCATATATCAAACGCAACAACTCGAAAGTCACTCCGAAGGAACTCTACACCTTCCGCCTCGTCGTCCGCATAGATTCGGATTATGAAGGATCGAGCGCGATGTCAGTCTGGAGAATCTGCCCTATAAAGGGGAATCATAAGGAGGAAGAAAGCAAGAAGAATACAACGAAAAAAAAAGTAGCGAGCGAAGCAAGGAAGAAAATAAGGAAAGGGGATCGTCGGTCGGTGTGTTGGGCAGGGTGCCGACCGAGATGTGGGCAACAATATGGCCCGTGCTCGGTACAATAGCCTCGTATTATGTGCACAACAAGCGGCAATGGGGCCACGCTAAGGTTACATTACCGGGCCAGGTTGGCTCCTCTTCTCTTACAAAGAGGACTCACGGCTCGGTGCACAATGCGACCATCCAAGTGCAAGAAAGATACGAGACTCCTCTCTCTGTGTTCCCACATAAAGAGCATTCGCGTGTATGTGTATTTGGCCAGCGTATCAGCATACGTATACACGTAACGTACACTGGTACAATGGTGTGCGCATGCACAAAGGCCACGCAGACGGTTGCGAACGCGTGTTCCTTGCACGTGGTGGGGACGTTCAGGGCTTCCTCAGGCCTGAGAATCTTCCCACGTTTCTCGTAGCACGAGCCAAGAGTGTACAAGCGAGGAATTTCGGAGGCGAGGCGGCTACCCATTCTGCGGTGAAAGAAGAAGAGAAAGAAAGGAAGAGAGAGAGAGAGAGAATCGTGAACCTTGCGTCGGGGGTTCGCCATTCGACGAGGATGGGCGAGTCGAACGACGCGCGATTTGAAGCGAGAACGAACGATCTACAAGCGCTTTCGGTGCGAGAATGAAGAAGAGGGAGACGAGGAACAGTGCGGAACCGTTTCGTATACCAGCACGTTCCGAATTAGCGTCGCTGAACTGCTGCCGATGGTGGTGCGCCGGGTCGCTGACTACTCTTCTTCTTCCACCTTCTCTGCCGTGATACCGTGTCTCGGCCTGATTGTCTCGGTATATAGTAACACCGAACGTTAGACCAGAAGAGGGAGAGCCGAGCGGATCGAAGACGCTCTGCTGCTTTTTCGGTAAACATGCTGTTCCGGCGTTCGATGCCTCCTCGTACGTGCACTGGCTTCGTTGGACGATATTGATTGCCCCTTTCAGGTAACTCACTTACTTAGGCTCCTCTCGCGCGCTCTCTTTCTATCGTGTTCGTCTTTTTTTCTTTTTTTTTTTTTAATTCTTTCTCTTTTTAAATATTTTTGGATACTTTCGAGTAGGTTCGGAGAAATGTTTGAGCTACTGTTATAGTTTTCGAAATTTAAGGGATATTTAATTTTTGTATGGTTACTTATGAGAATCTTTGCACACTTTATGAAAGGGAAATATACCAACGATTTACACAAATGAATTGTGCAGTATTTATTTATTGGCAGACAAAGTAACAGTTTTGAATGATCGAATGTTAAACATTTTATTGTCCGATCATTCGAATGGAATTTAACATACGACAAGAACGTCCACGAAAACATGACAATACGTATTTTTAGCTATATGTACGCTGCGATATTAAATACTTAAACACAGATATAATAAAATACTTAATGCCTATACTAAAAAGACTTAAGCCTATTTGTTATATATACGTAATACGCGGGACTAAGGAGATTTGGATTTACTAGTTACGTAAGAGTCTTATCCTTACTTAAAGAATATACCTATCACATCGCATAAATTTTACGACTTCAGAAAAATTCCTCTACTATACATCTACTCGAAGTAATCCCTTCGAAAAACGATATTAACATGTACCACCCACACATATACGATATTACAAAGTAGAGGATTAAATAATGTACAAATTGATTAATTTTTAATATTTCAAAAAAGTTCTTCCTAATTTTAGAGAAATATACTCCTGGAAAATGGAAGAAAAACGAACCGATCCCTCGAAACATCTAAATTGGCATATCCCGTTAAAAATCGATATTAACATTGTACCAACTCGCACGATATTATAATATCATTCGCCTATTCGTCAATTTTTAATATTCCAACCTGTTCCCCGAGCGTTTATTCTTTACGTATATAGCTTCTGGCGATATAATTTCGAAAAGGTATATTGGTGTAAAATAAAAGGGAAACGAGCCGATCATTCGAAAGATCTAAATTAAAATAGCTCGTGGAAAGAAGGGAAGAATAAAAGCGCCTGGCGAAGAAGAGGCTTGAATCCGATCGGCCGTTGGCATAGTATCACATCACTGCAGGGTCGTTAATACGATTAATAATAACGCAAGCCAGTGTGTCTCGATAATACCGGCGTGCCATCGCGGATAACGCTCGTTTTGTTCAGCTTAACAGGCACACGGTCGCGTGGACGCGCGCGCGCGCGCGACCAGCCACCACATCCGGCTCGGACGACCAATCAGTGTAATTATCCTACCGGTCTCTCTGCTGCTACGCACTCATGGTAATGCCTCGTTTTCGACGTCGCGTCGGCAGCATTATATCAGTCGACCTGGAAAAAGAATCGCGTTTCATCGCGATCCGAACGTTTAAAACCCTTTCAGTGGAGATCTCTTAGACCGGGATCGTTCTGTCACGATGAAATTAATGACGACGCGTGCACCTGTTTCGCGATACCGCGTTTAACTGCAAATTGATGTATCTGCGCAGTTTTATTGTAAGATCCTTCCCGGTTTTCAAGCAAAGGAAGTGAATGTAAACTTTATTTTTGATACTAAAATTATTGGAGTGAAACAAACGAGCGATTCGTAATTTTTCGTAGAAATTTTTACGAATTTACGATCGCCTCGTCTTGGGAATTTTAATAATGTTGTTTGAAGATCGTCGGAAACGATAAGTATCTTTCTATTGGTTTCTTCCATTTTAATGCCACTTTATGATTAACCCGTTAACGCCCGCTGTATTCGAAAAAGTTCACTCGGTATGTAGCATCGCGATAATTCCAGCCTTGAAATCGGCCTTTAATGGATAAATAAAGAATATTACGTAATTTTTCGTAGAAATTTTTACGAATTTACGATCGCACTATCCTGGGAATTTTATTAATATCGTTTAAAGATCGTAGGAAACGACAAGTATTTTTCTATTGGTTTCTTCCATTTTAATGCCACTTTATGATTAACCCGTTAACGCCCGCTGTATTCGAAAAAGTTCACCCGATATATAGCATCGCGATAATTCCAGGCTTGAAATGGGCCTCTGATGGATAAATACAGAATATTTTTATTCTAATGGCTAAACGCGGAGAGAACCTGTTAGGCTCCAAGATATAGTCAAACGATTTGGTTTTATAGTTATGCTTTGTGTCAATGAAAGACACTAATATTACGGCGATGGAAAAATGGATGGAGAAATATACGTTCAGTTTTCGTGTCAAACAAATGGACTAAATTTTACAACTACTTCCTTATGAAAAATAGGAAATGCTTATCTAATGCTTAATAGAAACTTATCGTCTTCTTCTTCGCCTTTTTTATAATTTATATAGCTTTTCATATATCTTACATTCTAGTTTTATCGATGTCTCAATGCAAACCAAAGCTGTTTCTTTACCACGAAGAAATTAGTCGCAAATGTACGTACATCTTAGTTTCTTTGAAACGAGTTTTACATTATAGACGCTGTTGTCTAGAAGCGTTAATTTATGCAGACTTTGATTTATATCGAGCAATTAGAGATTTCTGTTAGTTTTTCTGTCTTCATTTTAATATTAACGTTACATCGTCTGTACGTGTGTGACTAACGATGACGTTTCTTTTTTTTTTTTAGACATTTTTCATCATTAATTCATCGATCTTTTGTTACTTTATACTCTGTTAGGCGTTTGTTACGCAATATATTGGATCTTTTAAAGATTTTATTCCTCGTAGCAGCTTATGGCAGGTAGGCAATCGAAGTTTCCTTCTAAACATATATTCGATTCTTCTTCGTTGTCTGTAAAGATATTTCTCCTCGTTATCGATGTATCATCTTCTTGGAACCAGCGAAACATTAAGCAAGCGCAAGATCGAGATATCGTAGTCGTCCATAAAACGTTAAAATAAAATCGATCTTAAACTGGTTCGATTATAAGAATCACGAAACACGATTCGAAGAAAGCCGTCGTTTTGATAAATTTCATCGCGTGATTCACCTCGCGGTCCTACGTTTCTATTTTCAGATTTAAATTCATGCAAAGACGATTAGTCAGTCGATAACCGAGAATCCAAGTCGTAAAGTACCCCAATACTCTCGTTCCCTAAAAATTAACGCTCTTTCGGTCTCACTTTCAATTACGCTTCCTCGAATTACTTTCCAGGAAAAATATTTTTCAAGAAACGATAGACAAATTACATATCGCGACGTTTTATTAACATTAGCATATCAACGCCGCGATCAACAAAATATCAGACATTGCGCCAATCTAGAAGAGCCGTTACAGGCACCGATGTTTTATTTATAAAAAGCGAAATGAATCATCGACCCTCGATCAATAAGAACGTAGCAAGTACGTGCGCGTAATCGACGAATAGAAAAAGATTTTAAAATTAAATTTGCAACGATGATCGAGTGGGCCATTGATGCGGGCGCATTAATAATAAGTAGATGACACATCAGTACGCAGTTGACGAAATTATTTCAGCGTAACCGAGAAGTCCGGCACAATGCCAAAACGAACGCGAAAATATATTGTGGCGGCACCGGCACAATTGTATCGAACACTCGCGTGTCATAGATAATAGAGTGCAAGATAGGAGAGCTGAGACAGTGTTTCTTTATCTTTGGTTGCTCCTCTTGGTGCACAGAACGCGTACGATACCTGTGATATGTGTATTTCCATATTTATAGAACGCTATTCTACGATACAGTGATAAATCGTCTATCTTTTAATTCCCTGGCTGGCATTCGTCGTGGAAAAGATACGAAAGGTAATATACTTCTGAGTAATATTTTGATGATTCTTTGATCGCTCGATGAAGCTATTGATCGTGTACGTTTAACATCATCGAAGAGAATTTGTTAAGTTTATTTGTAATTTCGCTTGGAGGATAGGCGAATTTGTTTGGTGTCTATGTATTTTGTATTTGTGTAGTATTCGTGTATTAAGTACACGTATGTGTAAACTACGAGTTGCTATATTATCTGAAAAATGTGAGATACGTGGATACAAAGGTAAAACACTGGTTATTATGTAACTGAGAAATAATTTCGTTGAAAGTGTTTTAACCTTGCTAGTTAAAAGCAGATATTGCCATTTCTAGTTGGAGGAATCGAAAGATCGATATTTCGCTATGCAGGTTGCAACTTTCTCCGTAGCAACGATAATTTTACGCTTCGTGTTACTTTGTCAAAATTTTCTTTCGCTGTATTATCGTAGAAACGATAACGACGCTTATACAGATTAAAAATGTCTTATCTTCGATCTCGAACTTTGAAGTGGAACAACGACACAGTCGTGTCGGATGACGTTGTAGGGAAAAATTAATACGTTTATGCTATATTTGTTCGTTGCATTTGTTAAGTATAAACGCATTTTGTGAAAGCATAGAATCTTTTGACGTATCTTACTTCGTCAACTTTCTTTCGCCTATCGCATGATTCATCAAATCATGTCGAACCTTCTATTCTAATTTTTCAATTTAACGCACATATAGTATATCGTTCAACGTTGAAACAAGAATCCACGCGAAGAGAAAGAGAATGAAAAATACGAGCGCCAAGGGGTGAATTTCGGCTGTTTCATATTTTCGAAACAAACTCTATCAGCAATCTCGTTTTGCAACAGAGACGTTTCTCTTGAAAACGACGCACTGTCGTACAACGACTCGTAAAACGAAGCCGATCGCCAGTTTAAAAGTCCATCTCGTCCAGGTGTAGGAAAAAACAGCAGCGAAATTCTTTAACGAACGACAAACAGACACGATCGTTGCGGCCGATCCATGGTTCCACAAGATCGGCTTTCGCAGTTTAGAGGTAAAGCCTCGTAAATACTCGGCCGGCCCACTCGGACCCGTGTTTGGCCTATCGGCTTCCAAAAGGGCTAAACACCTTGTTAAGTCCCGCAAGCGAAACCTGTCCAAGCGGCCTGCGCCAGGGACGGGCTGCTGCTGGTCATTAAGATCGCACGCTTAATTCGAAAAATCGGCTGCCGAGCTGCACGATCCTGGCAACCTGGAAACCGGTTACTCATACCACAACCACGGCGAATCCTTTTCTAATGCCGGTCAAACGTGTCCCAAGAAAGTGAACCGGTCTTCTGTGGATCATCGGTAGTGCAAACGGAGAACTTGGATTATCGTGCGTGCAATACACTTGGTGTTGTTTCTCGAGGGTTGTTACCTAAGGGATGTTTAACGCGAGCTTGTCGCTCGTACGAATTTCATGTTTGATGGAGGGTAGAATGTGGTCTTTGGTTACGTTTTTGTTTTGTTCATTATTATCGGTATTGTTATAGATCGCTGCTGCTCATGAATTTATGGAGAATTTGAGGAGCAGAAATATTGTAGAATACATGTCACATGAAGATTATTCATAAAAATATGATTGTTTATAAACGCGATAAGTTTAAGAGTTACAAACGAATAAATTTGATGCTGACAGAATTAATGTTGCCTTTTACTGTGACAAGAACATGAGAAATTATGGATATTTACGTATTCTCGTATCTAAATATTCATACTTAAAATATTTATGAGCGTAACTAATGGAACAACACTTAAATAAAATATGTATTTCTTATGCACTGACGAACTCAAATACGTAATTCGATTGCACATTGATCTATATACAAGCAAATCTGAAAATGCGCGGCAGTTACGAGATATTTAGCTGAACGTACGACGTACGTACTTCAATATCCAAATTTTCTACGATACTTTTGTTAAATTCGCCTAGATATAATTACGAAACCATTAATTTTCTAGGAAATTCTCTAACAAAGAAACAAAGGACACCCTGCCATGTGTACTCCTGTTCTCTACTAATCTTTCACTAAATAACTTACAACTTCTGCACGCATTTTCGGATCAGTTACAAACTTGACGAATGCAACCGAGTCGATCGTATCTCATTACGATATCAATGAAATTCGGAAAATATTTCGTATCGGTTGCACGATACGAACGTAAAGTTTCGCTATGATGAATATCGAAATAATTTCGCGAGCCAGTGTACCTCGTGCCAAATATTTTACTCAGCTGGTAACGAAGCTCGACCAGCACGAAAGAGGACGCGTAGCGATCACGCGACTATTTCAATTGTTCCACATCGAGTAGAATAGAAACTGGTCCAGCGCGGTGAGGCGCTCGATCGACTCTCGGCTCCGCCAAGTCGTGATTCAGCGGCGCGGTCGGAAGCGGCGACTGCCAGGAGTGGTGGCGACACGCGCGTACACGTGCTCCGCGTCGGTGGTATTCCAGTGAATCAACAAGTGTCGTGGCTCTAGCCGCGCCGATGCACCGCGACAACGCGTCGCCCGGATTCCGATAAACCGGTCAAAGCGACCAGGCTGTCGTCCGCTTAGCTTCTCCGCGTCGCAAAAACTACCGTCCCAGAGAACTCGTTCCTTATCGAAAATTCGATGTCGAGCGCCTGGCATGCCGACAAGTGCCACGTACTACTACACCGCGTCTCACGAAACGTTGCTTTCCCAGCGTCGTAAGATCCACAGATCGCTAGATTAGATGGCAATGGGAATGACGTATCGCCAAGATCGTTTAATCATTTAATCGTCGAGATTAATGGGCAAAACTTTTTTTTTGAAGAACAGAGCAAAAGAAGAGAATCAAAGAGAGTCGTCGTAAGATACGAAAAATAGGGACACGTTCTGTGATATTATTGGGTTGGCAACTAAGTGATTGCGGATTTTGTCAATACCACCTAATGGCAAAATCCGCAATAGCTTAGTTGCCAATCTAATATATGCACAGTGGCTGATGAAAATATTTGAATGTCAATATTTTGGATTTTGGGTTGAATTCTATTGGATTGCCAATCCAATACATATACAATGGCTGATGAAAATATTTGAATGTCAATATTTTGGATTTTGGGTTGAATCCTATTGGGTTGCCAACCCAATACATATACAATGGCTGATGAAAATATTTGAATGTCAATATTTTGGATTTTGGGTTGAATTCTATTGGATTGCCAACCCAATACATATACAGTGGCTGATGAAAATATTTAAATGTCAATATTTTGGATTTTGGGTTGAATTCTATTGGATTGCCAATCCAATACATATACAATGGCTGATGAAAATATTTGAATGTCAATATTTTGGATTTTGGGTTGAATCCTATTGGATTGCCAACCCAATACATATATAGTGGCTGACGAAAATATTTGAATGTCTATATTTTGGATTTTGGGTTGAATTCTATTGGGTTACCAACCCAATACATATACAGTGGCTGGTGAAAATATTTAAATGTCAATATTTTGGATTTTGGGTTGAATTCTATTGGGTTGCCAACCCAATACATATACAGTGGCTGGTGAAAATATTTAAATGTCAATATTTTGGATTTTGGGTTGAATTCTATTGGGTTGGCAATCCAATATATATACAGTGGCTGATGAAAATATTTGAATGTCAATATTTTGGATTTTGGATTGAATTCTACTGGGTTGCCAACCCAATACATATACAATGGCTGATGAAAATATTTGAATGTCAATATTTTGGATTTTGGGTTGAATCCTATTGGATTGCCAACCCAATACATATATAGTGGCTGATGAAAATATTTGAATGTCTATATTTTGGATTTTAGGTTGAATTCTATTGGGTTGCCAACCCAATACATATACAGTGGCTGGTGAAAATATTTAAATGTCAATATTTTGGATTTTGGGTTGAATTCTATTGGGTTGGCAATCCAATATATATACAGTGGCTGATGAAAATATTTGAATATCAATATTTTGGATTTTGGGTTGATTTCTATTGGTTTGGGAAGTCCAATAATATGAAATTATACAAACCAGTCTGTCAACTTTTCTTACCATGTGATAATTATAGTGTTTTACTGTACATTATATGGGGTTGACAACTAAGTGATTGCGGATTTTGTCAATACTACCTAATGATAGAATCGGCAATCACTTAGTTGCCAGCCCAATAGTATAGGGACAGAAAAAGTTCAGAAATGTTAACACTGAAAAATATACGGTTTAAGCGGAAGATAAATTAAACGGAGAGTAGTATCGTTTGCGAGCATACGGATACTTTGATCGATTTCTAGCAACGATATTTGACCTTGGCCAAAGTGTACAAATTTATAGTTGGAACGCGATTTTGTACGCGTTTATGAGACGTTTAACGATACAAAAACTGCGGGATATCGTGCTATGAGAGACAAATCTCTGCTAATAGATCGCATTTTTTTCGTTGTATAGAAATGTGTGTTTGCATGAATATTCATAGAGCAATTTGAATGTTAAACTCTGGAATACCTCGCATACCAGTAGAAACGTAACGCTTTATCAGTTTTGGAAATTGTTTAGGAAACAGTAGAGAAATGAAGGAATCCGAAGGAAAAGATTGTTAGTGAACCGACAAACAGTTAGTTTCACAGCTACAAATGACGATATTATTATTGAACATTGATTTTTCAGAATTAATTTTATTCAAAATATTCTCTTAGACGTGAATGGAATTTACATTATAACTTGAGGAGTCAGTGGCTCTTGAGCTTCGTGCGTGAAACGTCTGGCTATGTTTTTTTGTACGGTTTGGATCGTAACCTTTGGAAGGCTGGTCGTTAACCCTTTTCCTACGATGCGCATAGTCGAAATTGTTTCGAGAAGGCATGTTATTAACATGTTATCGTGTCTTACGGATTCAACTGAATTTATGATATTTAATAAACTTCGTGACTAATTTATATCGCAGCTCCGAAAGAAAAAGAAGGCGAAACAAAACCAGAAGCGTTCAAGTTTTTAGCAAACACTTAACTTTTGCTAGTCTTTGTTGCGTTTCAAGCATTAATTATCAGAAACAGAGAAATAGGGATCGAAGAACAGCGTACAATTTACATTGCGATATGAATTTACTTGATCGGTCGTTTCTTTTATCCTACTTTGCAACGTCGATAATTGTATAACAATATTTAATTTATATTTAGTTATCAGCCAATAAAATCTAAGAAAGCCGTGTAATTTTTCTCCGAAATTGAAAATCTGCTCGTCCAAGTAACCCAGGAACGTCGCTTCCGTCACAGACTTTATCCAACGATAACAATTTAGTGAAAATAAAATTCATCCGCGATATTCATTAAAAACATCTTATTTAATCAAAGGATCTTCAAAGTAATAACAATAATAACGTATCTTTAGCGGTCATTCGCATAATACACGTAGCCATAAACAGCGGCGAAGGACATTATACCGGTGTTCCGAAAGAGGCGAACGATTACCGCGAGCCAACGTTGCACGAACGTGTAAATTAAAAAAAGGCGAATATTTCACGCGTTGCGGCGGAATATTTCTTGCGAGCCAAGCTATTTGACGAGTTAATTACCACATCGAGTGGCTGCCAAAGGAAATGGATTATTCGTTGAGCGATACACACCGAAGATATGACAATTTTTAATTAACCTCTGGCGAAAGCGTTTTCGTGAAAGTTACAAAAAAATCGCTCACATTTTTCTTCTTTTCGTTCGAGTTGCGTATTTCTGGATATCACCGACTGTTTATTAAGAGGCCACCATCCCTTATCGATCGTGTTTGAGGCAAATGTTAAGGCTCGTCGATGTTCGTTTCGTGTAATGAATAATCAATCAATCAATCAACGCATTTCCCATGATAACAGTCTGACGTTGATTAACAAGTGTTTAAAGAAAAACAGAACGAAGAGATGGAAACGTGTAATGGCCTGTAACGTGTATTTCCACCGATACATACAGGTGTATGACTCTTACATGACACGAAAAAACGGAGCACTATCAAAATCAGCAGATGGAGAGGGAAAATGTTTCGCGAGTTTCTTCACGGCCGTATGAAATTCAGGATATTTTATTCATGAACGACGATCTTAAAAATAAACCGGCTAGTTGAAAATTTAAAATGCTGAATGCTTGATTGCGTTGTGCTTCGCGAATATTCATTATCGCGATATTTTTCAACGACTGTAAATGTTTTGAATAAAACTAAGAAGTAATTGAGTGAAAAGAGACGAACTTACGGTTTTATTCATGTGCTCGTTTACCGCGAAGAAATAGCACAGCCAATAACAAATATTACAAAATGTTTATCACCTTTTGTTACTTTCCAATCTCGGGAATCTCATGTAAAAAATTTCGCCAAGATCAAACTCATCTCTTTCGACAAGTTACTATCGATAACTTGGAGCGTTTACGGCTTTTCATATGCAAAACAAATTTGTTACTATTATACATTAATCTACTAGAAATATATCGACGCATAGATGGATTATTTCTAAAAAGAATGTAAAAATTCGTTCAAATTTGAGACAGCTTTCTTAAACAGCCTATCCTCTATGAATTAATGCGGATCAAATGTTAAACGCTATTTCCACGTGGGCTGAAATTCTATCCAAAATCGCATCCGCGAGCGTATTCGTGCTCGCGCGATAGCATCACCAACAATATCGTTCTCGGCGGCGACGAGGAGCACAGAGGCTCGAACAAAAGCGACGAACAAGAGAAGCGGCCAGAAAAAGCAAGAAAAAGCAAGAGGAAGAAGAAGAAGACGAGGCGAGCAGTAGCGGAAGAGAAGAGCGAGAGAAAGAGAGGCTGCGGGAGAAAGAGCGGGAAGATTGGAGCGTATCGCGCGGGTCGTCCTCGTGCTGGTCGCGCGTCATGGCGTGTGCTCGCCGCTTCTTTTTTCCCCTGGTCTTGACTGCCCTGCGCCCCGTATCGACGCGGGGGCCAGGGGTAAGAGTAGTAGGAGAGAAGCAGAAGCAACGACAGAGCGGCAGCACATCGAAGAGATGCCCATTCTCCTCACCCCGAGCCAGAATACGTGCAGGTGTGCACGAAAAGGTCCTCTCCCGCGCGTTCTCTGGCACCAACGAAGGGGCCCCCCTGCGCCACTCGACCGTGCACACTCAAACACACGCACGGATATACCGCGACACACGTGTACACTCACTGAAATACATAGACGCGCACACAGAGCGCCGGGAGACGCGTGGAGGGAACCTGTGCCGGGCCCAACAGGCCCCCGATCTGTGGGAACTGTTCGGCCCGCGAGCTTCCCACGATACGCTCCGGCTGCTGGCTGCCTGTGCACGGGCTGCAGGGTTCACTCGTGCGTCTCTCCCCCTTTCCGTTCCCTCTGTCCCCGTGGTCGACACCCTTTTCCCCGCCAAGAGCCCACAGATTGCACGGAAGGGGCACCGTGATGGGACAGTTGGTGGGAGGGATCGGTAGAGAGTATAAGTAACCGGTCGGTCCCCACCAGGGACTCAGAACCGTTGTGAACACGGCAGTGTAAGCTATTCTCGGCACTCCGAGAGAACGCATACACACACACACACGCACACCAGTCATACATAGTATCTTGTAACGCATATTTTGTGTGCGTCATCGAGTTACTCTTATCGAACTGTATATTTCTGTCAATCTATCAATTGGAACGTTTCGCGTTCCTGTCGAATTGTTTCTGAAGGGTGGGCTGGTTTGTGACAAGTGGCAAGTGAGGAAGAAACTCTTATCGTTCTGAGAACTATGGCACCGCATACCAGCTACACACCGGTCGGCGCTATGGAGTATGAAGAGCCAGTGTCGAGGACTTATCAGTACAGAAAGGTGATGAAGCCGATGCTGGAGAGGAAGAGACGGGCCAGGATCAATCGTTGTCTCGATGAGCTAAAGGATCTGATGGTGACCGCTCTGCAGGCCGAGGGCGAGAACGTGGCGAAGCTGGAGAAGGCTGACATACTTGAACTCACTGTTCGTCACCTTCACACGCTCAGGGCTGCCAGAAGGCTCACTCTGACACCGGAGAACAGCTACGCGGACAGATTCAGAGAAGGATTTACCCAGTGCGCGCAGGAAGTGTCGTCGTTCCTGTCGACTCCTGTGGCAGCAGCCGTTCATCCAGCCGCCGGTGCACAGTTAATGAGACACCTTGGAGGATGTCTGCGACGACTCGAAGGACCAGCGTCGACGAACACCGCCACCACCACGGTGACCGCTGTCAGTAAAACGACACCCGCTGTC